>NC_090939.1:555493556-555796681 GCF_040938575.1 Ambystoma mexicanum
CATACCTTTGCTAATTCACTGCATGTCATCACAACAGTGAATAGCAGGTTTACGTTTTAGATGCTGTGCCTACTGGTTTCCAGTAGAAGCTTCACATGCCCGTAAAGTGCTCCCATCTTCTTGCAGGTAGGTCCTTCATGGTTTCTTGTGCAACTGGAATGGCATCCCGGACTATGTCTTTTTTCGTCCGGGTAATGGAAAGGAATTTCGTAAAATGAAGCATCCATGGGGCACCAGCATTTCACGAAAGAGGGCACCATTTCACGTTTGAGCTAACAAATACTGCCATTTGCATAGATGAGACGATGTTCCTACTCGTTATGAGCCCATAATGAGCAGATGTAATAGAATCTTATGTTAATTAAAAGGAACCACTGACATTTGAAAGTAATTATTATGCTGTGAAATTATAAAACTACTGCGCTTTCCTGTAAACCTTTTAAAAAAAATAGTTCTTCACTGTTGTTTTTCGTATCTATTTAATACAGTAGACTCAGTTCCACAAGCGATTACTAACAGGAATGTTTGACAAATATATATATATGGGTTTAATATAGCTTACTGTCCACACTCCATGGATAATGTTGCAATTATCTGAAACGCTCAGCACTCGTATATCTCTCTTAATGTGATTCTGCGTATCTTGGTAATATTTCAATGTCAGGAAATACCATTAAATCGAATTGTGTGAGCAGGGCAGGAGGCAAGACAAAGCAGAGTTTAAAAAAGAATAACATTTTCCTGTATAGATTTCCTTTGGCTTTTTGATAGCCAGATGAAGCACGCCGCTATAAAAAGCCCATTACAGAATGAAATAGCTATACTTGAGAGAACAAAGATTTGAAAAAAAAAATATGAAGGGGATACCTGGTGGAGAGTGATTTATCGCTGTGATGTAAAATATCAACTCAAGTCATCGCGCTGTGTAGAATATAGATTGAATAATACGTGTTCCTTCCCAATGGAAATAGAAAGTGCCCTGTCACACTAACGCACACATTCGAAGCACATCAAGCTAAAGAAAAAAAAAAAGAAAAAAACATCAAGCCTGAATCAAAGATATGGATGTGGGAAACATGTGACACGGAGGAGGAGGAGGACGACGTTACAAATGCGCTACTGATTCAGAAATAACATCTTATTATCTATTGCCTGCATTCACTATCAGGAAATGTAAGGATGGAATTACATTTTGTATTCAGATAATACTGACAATCTTCAATCTTAAACATTGATCCAAAGGGTTTAACACATTGTAGTGACTTGGAAGTATAAAGGGTTTTTAGGAATTAAGAGAAAAACAATTTGAGGAACACACCATGACCTCACTATATGTGGGATAATGCACCCCCATACCTTATAAGGATATTGCAAGTCACCGAGGAGTTGTGTGGCCAAATTGAGAAACGAGGCCGAAGGCTGGGTCCCTTTATAAGGTCACGGAACTCTCAAGGTGACTTGCAATATCCTTATAATGTATGGTAGTCAGTATTTCATTCCTTTTAATCATAGCCGCACAATGTCATTCGCTGTAATACCTCGTGCCTTGCTTTATATAATGTAAGAAATATTTGATTTGTTGTTCCATATAATCAATATAGAATCTGTTTTGAATATGTTGCCGAGAAATGGTTCAAGAAGTTTAATAAAATGCATTAAAAACAACTTTCATTGTGTGCTTTAAAATAGGATATAACATGCAGAATCTTGCACACATTTGTTAAACTCCAGCACTGCACACATTAAATATTCATCCATAAACAGTTTCTTGTCAGTTACAGGCTGCAATGTGTCACAGACCGCTACTCTGCAAGCACTGAATCTGAAAAGCTTTTCATGTCTTTAATTATCTCTGCTAGCTCAAACAGGGGTCATTTTTACAGCACAACTGTATGTTGTGATGTCATTTTCTCATTACTGGTCAGTTGTGATGTCACAACTAGCCTGTAGTACGAAATGTATTTCCAGACTTGTATACGGCTATTGCATGCTGCCATATAAGTTACTGAAACATGACATTTCAGTTTAAAACAAGCAGTGACAAAGCCAATAACTATGGCTTTGTAAAAGTAAACAATTGTGCCTTGAAGCGCAGGAAAGCTTTAGAAAAAGAACAAAACAAATAGTGACAAAAATGTATTTCAGCACACAACAAATCAATGCACCAAGCAGCAGGGAAACAAAACATACTTTTAAAAGCATCATTCACAAATCTATCCCCAATTCATCTCCACTCACTTCTATAAAATGTCTGGCATGTTAAGCGAGCTTTTACCAGAACACACTCATTCTGCATTACACACCCGGTTACTGGCCCCAAGGCACATCTCTAATATTCAAGAGGCCTGGTGTGCAGGATTACAAGTGTTCCACAGCAGGAGAAAAATCACCTGCAACAGGTTGGGGACTAGACTTAAGTCCAAATGTTCCTGAGAAATCCAACAAACCATAACCTATACTACAAAAAGATACCACATCTTGCATGAATTTATATACAATATATATCATAATTTAACAATTCATAAACATTTCTAAAACACATATGGTCCTACAATCAATACGTCATCTCCCAATATTGCTCACAAAACACCAGGAGGATATTCAATTGGACAGCAAAATAATCCCAAAAAACAGACATGAACCCCAATTTCTTACTACAACAGACACTTATCGAAAACATTTCTTTGCACATTTCCCAAAATGTATCCCACAACTTCTGAAATTCTCCTTCATAGTCTTTCAGTTTGAAATAAACTAATTTACCTTGGATATTTCAGTGAAGTAAGGCTCAGTTTAAATTTTATATGGAATTTACAATGCCATGAAAGGATTACTAAACCTGAATGTATTAGCTTTTTGTTCCACAGAATTCCACATGTATTTCACAGCTAACTGGAAGGGAGAGCATATAAGAATATAAGAGTCAGAACTGCACGGTGGTGTCAGAAGCGGCTGTCTGAAGGTGGTGCGGCTTGACACGGATTGACGCCAGATGCCAGATGATCGACGCTGCAGGGTCCTTTCCTCCAGCATGAATTATCGAGTCATGATGTACACAGAGGTTACATGGTTTTCCTATTGATCTGCAAGGGGAAAATGCTTGGAAGTGTCTAGCATCATCCCAAGCCGCTTTGGCTGCCCCACCATCTTCCGGTCATTGCCAGTGTCTGTCTGCTTGCTGACCTGATCAGGCTTGGCTGTAAGCCTGTGATAAGCGTGCTGCTGTAGCATTTCGTCCTTGTTTGATCTGTGGTCCTTTTTTTGCAGTGTTGGCAGGCTGCTGGGGCCCTTTGCCCTTGGACAGTAGCCGGCAAGGATTACAGCAACTCAAGCTCCTTAACCATGGCTATAGAGGCTGACTGGATGAGAAGTAAATAAGGAAGCATACTGGGGAGCTTTGATGTGTTTCACTGACAACATGCCCCTTAGGCGGGCAGGGGAGCTGCTGTTTACCTCTTTCTCACCAGGTAGGCATTTTTCTAGACCCAATCACTATGTGCTGCATAGTAGTGGTCTCTGGTGGGGGGCTTAGTATTGACAGGAATATATCTGACCTGAATAGATCTGTAGCTACCAATAATGCCTGTTACTAGGGAAAATGCCTTCAACTTGTCACCCAATCTTATGTCTGACACACAGTCACAGCCCAATTCCTCCATCATAAGGGTAAGAAAGGAACTGTTACAAGGTACACATGTCCCTCCTTTTGAATCTCCAGCCGCCTGTGAGAGTAAAATCCGACTGTCTGAAGTCTTGGCACTAAGCACCCAGAGGAGACAGCGACTTCAGGAAAAGTTCCTTCATTCTACTTATAAAGCTGATGATAAGGTATATCTATGTCCAGCCAGTGGTACTGTTTCCTCCTGTATGGAGTGGGGGAATTAGGTAACACCCATTCAGGCTGATCATGTATGTGCTGCTATGGTTACTCCAGCGGGAAATGAAGTTGGCAGTTCTGAAAATGTTGTGCCCGCCCTGATTCTAGAAATGCAGACTCCGTCGAAAAAGATGGAAAATTTCATTTCCGAAGTCCTAGAGAAGTCCTTGATGGTCATGAAGAGGTGAATGATGATCTAATCAACTCGAGGAGATGGCAGCATAATAAGGAGCATATAATACGGGAACTTGATGCATGTACAGATGTGGAATTATGCACATGGGTTGATTCTCTGGATACAAGAGCTCTTGTGGCACACTCTTCAAGGGTGGATAATTCCTGTGTCAAACCGATAACACCCAGAATTGAGTTCACCAGTACTGTCAAACGAACTCAGAAGAGACACCTGGCACAGGAATGTATCTATGCGAAACTGTGGGTATGGGGATCCAGCAGGAAGAGCAATCCAGGCCTGTCCTCAGATCCTTTGCAGAAACACCTCATGGTATTTCTCTACCATCTGCAAAGTCTGCTAGCCTAGGGACTGTGTTAAATATTACATTTGATCCTCCACCGTCTAAGGATATTCATATAAAATTCCCGTATGGCAAGGATAGCTGACCCATCTCTAAGGAGGTTTTCTACCGAACTCAGGAACTTTGTACTCACTAACATCGAGAGGCCCAAGGAACCTGAGTCACTGGAGGTGCTCAAAAATGTAATCTTGGCCTAGTTTCATCAAAGAGAGGGCCAACAAAGTATTAGAACTAAGGACCTGAGAGTCCTTCAGATGGTGCAGATTAGCAACTGGTGTTTTATGGACAACAAAGACTGTAATCTACCCCTGGTTCTGAACCAATGTATACATCTGCAGAATATTTCCCCTTATAACAAACTGAGAATACTTTTGAACTGGCATTTTTTTGGCACTTCTAGGAACTACAGAGCTCTATTTCTTGTTTCTTTTTTATCTTGACTGGTCATGCTGTTTTGATTCATTATATGTTATGATTGTATTGTTACATTTGAAGTAATAACTAAGTGATTAGTTTCTGTTTTATTTTTCCTTTTTTTCTCTCTCTTGATCTCCTTTGATTGGACTATGTACAATTTTTAAAAAAGTATAATGCATGTATACTGCTCTTTTTGTCAGTTAAGGATCCGTTATGACTAATGTACTATTCTGCTAATTGAATGCAACTTCTTGCCATGTTTACAACAATGTACTATTCTACTTAAATGAACCAGGTGGTCTCTCGTGTCCTTGTGAACACCCATGGTACTGGAGTAACTTCACATTCATGTGACTACAACATAATGCCCTACGCTTTTTTTTATATCATAGCTCAGTAAATTAATTTTCAGTAATCATTCACTGTTCAATATTTTTTCTTTGGATATTAATCATCGTGACATTTGCCATACCTTGAGCCACTTATAATTAATGCCATCTTGGATTATGTTTACTTTATTTCTATCATTATATACAGCATATCTGACTACTTGAGTTTTAGGTTAGCATGACCCACATTGACTTTTAGAACATATAGCATGGCTGTCGATGGTGTCGTTACATACGTCAGCTGTGGGCCCCTTAAGAGCGATCATGTGACTGAAATGTACGTTATTGGACGCTGTTCCTTTGTGAGCATATGTCCGTATTGTCTCAAAACTAGTTATATATTTGCAGCACACATATCGAGGATCCATGGTTTTATTTTACCAATTGCGCTCAGAGTTTGGGATTCTTTAAATAACTAACAGGTAATTTCTTTCCGATCACGTGACCCGCTTAACGATCACATGACAAATTACGACTGTCAATAAATACGCAATGCGGGACGCGAGGCTGTATCTGCAGCCGTCTTCCAATTCCCGCATCGCGTAGCTGAATAAACTACAAACAAGGTAGGAATCTCAGCGTTTGTTCACTTTAGATACCAGCATTTAGGAGAATTACACTTTAAGTGTACTGTTAGATTATTAAATGAACATGAAATGCTTGCAGCATGATAAGTTCTTATATTTTTCAGATTTGGCTCAGCACACTCTGTGTTTGTTGGAAAGGACCATTTTGCCTATCCTACAAATCTACTTTTGTTTGTAAAAACAGTGTAGAAGGACTCTTTCCTTTGTAACAAATTGGAGGGTATTTTGGAGCCCCCAAACGGCATGTAAAGCTTGGACATTTCTAAGGTTAGTAAATTTTGCATGTTCTGTATCTTTACGGAACATTGGTGTTCACCCGGAGTAAGAGACAGTCTTGGTGATTCTGGTATTTTTTTACACTGTTTTTTTAGGTAGTGAGAAAAACACAATCTACACTTACACCTGAAGAAGGGGCCAGGTAACCCCGAAACTCAGTGGACATCAACATGTGATTGTGTGACTATACACCGAAGAATTATTTGGCTGACAACTAATCCAGAAATTCAGAAATTTTGTTTGTTGATATTTTGAATTCATTATTTTGGTAAAAATCATGTGTGAATCTACCTAACATCTGCCATTATTATTATTTTGTGTATCACTGAATGATGTAATTCTTGTTATCGTATTACTATGTTATTGCGAATGAATCCACAATATAATTGCTTTATAAAAAAACAGATATTTTGGTATCTTCTTCCTTCCTTAAATTGAGATTTAATTTCAAAATTTCTTTTTCATTTCTACATTTCAATTATTGTATTGGAAGAGATTTATTTCTCGATTAGAGTGGCCAGGTTTTCGTCTTACAGATTTCTCTGGGAAAAATGTTTACTTGTATTGTATGTTTTGTCAGCATGCTGAAGCCCATGGGTGTGCTGCGCTTATATAAGAAATATACTAAACTAAGTAAACTACTAGTTTGAAGATTTGGCCCAACCATTCAATTCATTCTTTATATAATCACAAGCAAAATGTCTCTTTGCCTAAACCAAAACATGTGATTACATTCCTTTTTTAATTCCAACACCTGCATGAGCACAGCAGAGTGAATCTGAGCATGATTACAACTGGATGGTGCTTTGATAGATACATCACTTGTTATACAAATATACATATCAATTTCCATCTTAATTATTTAAGTAAGAATTTTTCACACATTCCACTGAATAGTTATTAGAATTTAGAAGCTAATTGCAGTTCTATAAATGGGCATCCTCCAGGTAATGCCCATACCTTTACCATACAACAGACTATACAGAGATTCTTGGCTACTTATTACATTTCGGAGAGAGAAGTGAATATTGTACTTGGAGGGGATCTAAATGCTAATCTGCTAGTCGATAACATGGGAATACTCACTAAAGTGGCAAGTTGGAAAACTTTTATTACCAATGCCGAATTAGGGGTAGTAAATGGAAGTGTGCATGACAAATCTTCCAATAACATAACTTGGATCAATAATGTCTATACCTCCACTCTTGATCATATTTGCCTGAGTGATAAACTATTGGGCCAGGTGAAGGCTTTTGAAACTTTGTGTAATGTCTTTAGTGATCACCATCTCCTACAATTGGATATTACTTCTCCTATTCAGGATTCTGTAGGCAAAATCTACAACTGTGGTAACAGTACTAGAATTCGATGGTCTGATAATAACTTGGCCAAAGCAAAAAGATGGTGTGAAAAAATTGTAGTTGAAGAAATTGTGCATTCTTCTGTTGATAATATAGTAGCCTGAATTTCTAAACATCTCTCTGATCTTATGCCCACTGTTGGGAATGTTTGTACCATAAAAAATGATGCTATTAATAGCAGATTGTTTGACAAAAATATTAGGTATATGAAAAGAGAGATGCGAAGGAAAATGCAACACTGTAGTATGTCTGGCCAGAGCCCTGAGGCAACCCAGATGGCTAGAAGGGTGATTCAGAACAAATATAATGATGAGATAAAATGCTACCGGGCCTCTGATAGGAGCGTCAGCTGGCAGCGTATGGTTCGGCTGCTGAATGAAGATGATTTCAGGAAGTTCTGGACCAGCTTTAGAACCATCAGCAATGCTGGTAGCCCAGAGCTCCTGATACCCATTGACAGTTGTACTTGGGCCAATTTCTTAACAGAAAAATTCAAAGGGGAATCCCTAAAATTGGATATACGCCTGCTATCTAATATGACCATATAAAGGGTCATGTATAGGGAAAACATTGTGTTTGTAATTAAGAACTTAAAGTTCTGTCAAGCCACGGGACCATATGGGCTCTGTAATATCATTGTAAAAGAAAATCCTGAAATGTTGGCTGACATCTTGCTAATACTGTTCCAAAAAGGTTATTGACACAGGGAGGATGCCTGACTCTTGGATGTTATACCAATCTTCAAGAGTGGTCCGCACAATCTCCCTGTGAGCTATTGGCTTTTAGCCCTTACTGATGTTACCAGTAAAATGTTCTGCACTATAATTTTACAGGACATTAATAAGTGGATCATGAAAGATAACATCTTAGACAAGCCCCATACTGGCTTTCATAAAGGCTGTGCAACAGGTGACAATATCTTTATATTAAATGCACTAATAGATCAGACAAATGTGATAAAAACATACCTTTGTATGTACTATTCGTCGACTTCTCCTGCGGAACCGATTCTGTGGAGCGGGGGAGGCTGTGGACGAAACTCAAGTCCTTTGTCAGGCTCATCTGTTATGCTTTTGTATGATGATTTATGATGATAGCAGGGCCAGGATACGTCTAGCTAATCGGGGCACTTTATCTGACTCAATATACATCCTAAAAGGAGTAAGACAGGGCTGTGCACTAGCTCCCACGCTATATCATTTGTTTAAGTTCTGATTTTGGGAGCTTCTTTAAAGACAAAATGAATGCCTTCCCTAAAATTGGACCACATAAGGGTTGGATCTGCTATGCAGATGACATCATAATCATGGACAATTCATATGTGGGCATTTGTAATAGTGCTTCAGCCGTGTGTGAATATGCACAAATAAATGGCCTTAAAGTTAAGAAAAAGGAAGTTGGTGGGAGGCACTACTGGTAATAGTCAGGGGTAATTCAAGGTAAATAGACCCCAAGGGGTCTTATGTTAAGTGTGTAAAACAGGTATGTGCTATTTCAGGTGCAGCAGGGTGAAGCTCGAGGCCACTCGAGATTCAAAATACTGAGGAACAAAACATGCACAGACTGTTGCCAGTCGGTAACCCTGTGCTGCACTCCTAATGGGAATAAAATCCCAACTGGTGATTCAGCCTGGCTGAAACAAGAGGACTCCCTTGTGGGAATACTAGTTCAGTAGGACACATTTTCAAAAACATTCAAAGAAAAGGGGTCAGCTTGTTCAAGTATTAAAGTATTACAATGGTGCTCCAGGTGTACACAAACCTCTCACGCTGTAGGTCCCCAGTGAACATAGAATTCGGCTGGGCTCAGAACAGGTAATAGGTTGGCCTAGGTGCCATTAAGTTGTATCATTCACATTGAAAATCAATTCAACTTCCCACACTTCAATGTGTAAAAGGTGTGAGACTCAATTAATTCAATTCACAGGATACTAAGTAAAAGTACGTTTATAGTACACAAACAAAGGATTGCATTTCAGTTGATCTGGACAGAATGCTCTGTAACAACACATATACACAGTAGGTAACAAAAGTAAAATACACCTTTTAGCAGTATAGTCTGACTGAGCTATTTATATACAAAACTTGAACAGACAACAGTTGTCCAATTTCAAATTCCCTGCTTCTGAGCAATCACATTCACTCAGCTCAGAAGTATATTCCTAAAGACACTCCTATTAGGTTTGTCAGTGCCAACGCGTTTTGGATTGTAGGAAATCCATCTTCAGGGCAGGATGTGTTTTTAGTTTCAACAAGATTCAAATTTCAGTTTTCAAATTTCAGTGGGGTTTCCTAAAGGTATAAGGATACACTAATTAGATTCATGCAGAATTTGGAGAAACTCAAATAAGTATCTCACAGAGGTAGAGATAAACTAACCTGCTTTCCTTGGTACCCATAGAAAAAACATGGCCACCTGTATAGTTAAAATGACATGACAGAAACAGCTTGTAAGGATCAGATCATTGGTGAGGGATCAGATTTTCAAGTGTTGTGAACATAATTTAATCGTAACTCACCCGGTCAAAAGACCGTAGATGTCTTGCCGGGTGTAGTGGCAGTGTCGGGCAGTTACTTCAACTGAGAGCGAGTGCAATTGTGAAGAAAGAAGAGGAGGGTGACTTCAAAGCATACGTACTCATAGTAAATGTTGTTGGGTTTGAGGTGGAAAAGCCGCCTCTGTACACTCATTCACTCATGGTGACATTTTAATTACTAGTGCTCGCTTCGGTTATTGTTGTAACTTACTTGTAAGTAAAGAAATCGCCTGTAGAACACTGAGTGTAGCAGCCCACCTCGAGAACGCGCTGCACAGCTCACCCAAGCTATTATCGTTGCCCAGGGAACCGACGCGCATGCGCGTCCCAACGCGGACCGCCATCTTTGTATGGGCAAATCCGCCAAAAGATTCTACTCAGGCTGATCGTGGTGCTGCGCGCGCGCGCCTCAGCAGTTTTTGCTAAGGACGTGCACGGAGCATGCGCCGCGTTGCCAATGGTATTGGATTTGTTAATAATTCCACTTTGTAAGGATCATGGTTTTATCGAGTGATCAATCAGAGAACCAGCACCTGCTAAGGTGAGGAGACAGATTTAATGGGGGGAGGGCATGGCAGCAGTTGTGAAGCTGCCTCGTGCCCCTACCCACCGTTCAAGTACTGGAGAGTGACAGACCTATAGAGTGGGTCGGTCCTAAGGCGCCGGACTGCAACCTTCCCACCTGGACTGTCAGTCTAGTTATCAGTCTAGTGGCGCTGTAGGTGCAATGTACACACCATTTTTTAGATATTCTATCATGAACCGCTCAGCTGTCTCATGTCATGCACATTACAACTCTGGTGAGCCTGTTGCTCTGATTATTCCCCTCTTCCTTCAAAATGCATCAGTCGGTTCCCTGGGCAACGATAATAGCTTGGGTGAGCTGTGCAGCGCGTCCTCGAGGCGGGCTGCTACACTCAGTGTTCTACAGGCGATTTCTTTACTTACAAGTAAGTTACAACAATAACCGAAGCGAGCACTAGTAATTAGAATGTCACCATGACTGAATGAGTGTACAGAGGCGGCTTTTCCACCTCTCACCCAACGACATTTACTACGAGTACGTATGCTTTGAAGTCACCCTCCTCTTCTTTCTTCACAATTGCAGTCGCTCTCTGTTGAAGTAACTGCCCGACACTGCCACTACACCCGGCGAGACATCTACAGTCTTTTGACTGGGTGAGTTACGATTAAATTATGTTCACAATACTTGAAAATCTAATCCCTCACCAATGATCTGATCCTTACAAGCTGTTTCTGTCATGTCATTTTAACTATACAGGTGGCCATGATTTTTCTATGGGTACCAAGGAAAGCAGGTTAGTTTATCTCTACCTCTGTGAGATACTTATTTGAGTTTCTCCAAATTCTGCATGAATCTAATTAGTGTATCCTTATACCTTTAGGAAACCCCACTGAAATTTGAAAACTGAAATTTGAATCTTGTTGAAACTGAAAACACATCCTGCCCTGAAGATGGATTTCCCACAACCCGAAACGCGTTGGCACTGACAAACCTGATAGGAGTGTCTTTAGCAATATACTTCTGAGCTGAGTGAATGTGATTGCTCAGAAGCAGGGAATTTGAAATTGGACAACTGTTGTCTGTTCAAGGTTTGTATATGAATAGCTCAGTCAGACTATACTTCTAAAAGGTATATTTTACTTTTGTTACCTACTGTGTATATGTGTTGTTACAGAGCATTCTGTCCAGATCAACTGAAATGCAATCCTTTGTTTGTGTACTATAAACTTACTTTTACTTAGTATCGTGTGAATTGAATTAATTGAGTCTCACACCTTTTACACATTGAAGTGTGGGAAGTTGAATTGATTTTCAATGTGAATGATACAACTTAATGGCACCTAGGCCAACCTATTACCTGTTCTGAGCCCAGCCGAATTCTATGTTCACTGGGGACCTACAGCGTGAGAGGTTTGTGTACACCTGGAGCACCATTGTAATACTTTAATACTTGAACAAGCTGACCCCTTTTCTTTGAACGTTTTTGAAAATGTGTCCTACTGAACTAGTATTCCTACAAGGAAGTCCTCTTGTTTCAGCCAGGCTTAATCACCAGTTGGGATTTTATTCCCATTAGGAGTGCAGCACAGGGTTACTGACTGGCAACAGTCTGTGCATGTTTTGTTCCTCAAATAAATGGCCTTAACATCAACTTGAAAAAAACACAATTCATGGCCTTTGGATCACATTGCTGTAAAAGACTGGCCATACCTTGCCCCCTGGGAGCCATAAAGAAAGTTAACAGCTATACATATTTGGGCCAGGAAATATGTGGCGAAAGAAAGAAAATGTACTCCTTAGTCCAATTTAGTAAAAGAACTAAAATAATGGCAAGATTAACAGCTGTTACGACTTTCTCTAAGAAAACTGCTGGTTTTAGCTTGTTGGGAATCATTAATATATATAAGCAAAAGCTGGTTTCTATCTTTTTGTATGCACTTGAAGCCTCTTTTTCTGATTGGACTGATTGGGCAGATGTGACGGAGGTTATAATTTGGAGGAGATTACTCTGCCTCTCTAATCATACTCTGATACAGGCCATCTGCTTAGTAATGGGGCTGATTTCACTATCTGCACAAATTGAATACAACAGGGCAAAGCTATATATAAAAATAATGTCTGCGCATCAAAGAACATTGCTATTTGTCCTGCGTGAAGGGCTGAAGGGTGGAAATATGGTGGCTTTTAATACCTTTCAGAAGAAAGTTCAGGATATCTTTGAAAGAATTGCGTTTATCCCAAAATGGGAATATGGTGAGGGGGTGGTACTGAAGGCCTTGAAAAACTCCTTAGAAAAGTGTTACTGGGCCAGTAGCAATGACAGAGTTGCTGAATTTAGCTCCCTATGTACATTTGCTAAACTACCATTCCTTTATAAGAAACCACAATACTATCTAAAGTTGACGCCCTCTAAAGCAAATATTGCCAGTGAACATTTTTGGTTGAGATGTTTAGCAGGGTGGAATAGGAGCTTAGTAATTGCAATAACTCAGATAAGGAAGGTGGCTAACTCTCGCCTCAGGGAATTCAAAGAAAATGTAAAGTCATTAGCAGAGTTATACGTGCACCGTTGCTCCTTTCCTAGGTGTTGCACTAGGTGTGTACTCTCTGTACTTCTTCTCTGTGACGAGCGTGAAACATACACATTAGCCCGCATTACAACACCAGCGGTAACCAATGGCGCTATTAGCACCATGGTTGCTGCCGGTATTGTAACGAGTCCGCCAATGGTAAATGGGGAAATACTGCCCCATTCCATGGTCGGCGGGGCGGTAATTCCCCATTTACCATTGGCCCTTCCCCATTCCCATTTTTGCCCGATAGGGCTCAATGGGACTGGGGAAGGTGGTAATTACGGTACCGCAAATTGCGGTACCGTAATTACCTCGGAAGTCCCTTTGCGGGTCCCTACTTTAACAGCTGGTCCAGACCAGCCGTTAAGGTCGGGAGCCACGAAGTGACCTCGTAATCAGACGTTAAGGGTTTAACGGCGCCGACACCTTTTACGGCGCCGCTAAACCCTTAACGCCAGGGTCGTAATGACCCCCATTGTCTACATGCTAAGTAACCCTTTTTTTCTTTGGCTTCCTTTTGTTGTTTTCATACATATGAAATGTGTTTCTTTTTTGTAAAAGTAACTGTAAGGACTATGTTATCTGTTTCTATTACTGATTATTTTTGTAATTTTCTTCTCTTAATGATTTAAATTTTAAATTCTATTGGAATTTGAAACTGTATTTTTGATATTTACATGCTTTCTTTCTATCTCTTTTAATTGTTTTTGCTATACGATTTGTGAAAAGTTCTTTTGAACTATAACACAATAAAAACCACATTAAAAAATAAATGTGCATCAAATTTTTTTTTGTATGATCAGAAAGTAAACTCAAGGAAATTGAATCGAACAAAGTAAGCTCTAGGAATTGACCATTATTTGTAAGAGTACTTCCTTTATTCCTACCTCCTAGCTTCCTTTTTCTTGCCCTAATTTTTATTTTTCCCTTTTTCTTCTTTCATTTTTGTTACCATGTTCTGTTCCTCATCCCTGTTTCCGTTCCTTCTTCAATCAGACGTTCCATATGTTCTTCCCATCTACCTTTCTCTTTCCTTCCCATCATATTCCTCTATACTTGTGGTCCTTATTGCCTCTCCTTCCTTTCATATTCCCCAACCCACGATATGGATGTAGTAGGCCAATTATTTATGAAAATATTTATTTCAGGCATGTGTGGCAAAAGTCAACATAATTAATTCCTGGACCTCCATGTGTTTATTTAAGATCGAACATTATGACACCCTCTATATTTGCCATGCCAGGTAATTGTCTTGTGCTTGGTGAAAGGACTGGCACTGCTTAGACCTGCCAGGATCCCATATACCAGAGACCAAACACGACCCTCATTTAGGAGAGAGTTGTCATAAAGGGCATTTGAGAATTAAACATTAAAACATTAATTAGACTTCCCCTTCATTTACAAAACTTCATAAAAGTCACAACGTTGAACACGATTTTCTTCAGAAGCTACATTTTTCCTTTCTGTGAATGAATAGCTGTTAACAAATTCCATTAATGTTACCCAAAAAAAGGAAAACGGTGCATATAAATATATCTACAAACTACCGTTTGCTGAAATATTTTCTCAGAGACTAATTGCTTCCAGGTGAAAAGGAAGATAAATATGAGTATGCCAATCACTGCAGGTAGCAAACAGGCTGGGCAATATAACACTTCGAATCCTTGTCTTTCTTTCATTGCTATCCTGGCAGTAAGATTGACTTTATCCATATGATTGGAAAATTCATGATGCTTTCTTTGCTCTGATTTATGATCCTAGCATTATTTTCATTCTAAAAGATAGGTAATTACTATTTACGTTTATGACAAATACATGATTAATTATTGGTTACATGTTCCACCTTTTTCAGAAGGATGTCTGAGTGGTTGAAGTGGGAATGGGCCACAAAACGTTTTTTTAATGTTACCTGCCCTCGTCTCTGGAATGGATGATTTGTTTGTTGAGGCCTGGTGTACAAACTAAGGAGGCAGAGTGAACGGTCCAGTGGTAGACTGAGCCTCGGGGGAAAGTGGAAAGGTCAAAGGATGAATTGGAGCTGCTCAAACTAGAAGCCGTTTTTTTTTCAAACATTGGTGTGCTGGTAGGCCAGCAACTGTCATACCCTTTATTTTGTTTTTGTGAGGAAGTGGAAAAGAAGTCTAAGGGGCTCAGAAGTACATCATTATTACAAAAACATTAGAACGCATAGAATGTGTATAACAATGAAAGACATCAAATACATTTTTAGACATTTGACTTATGTGACATTCAAACCATTTTAAACGTGTGCACATGTAAATCTAATACATCTGACAGTTTACACTTTGCACAGATTTTTACAATTTGATTACCAATATGTGTAATTTAAAAGAATAATTAATGCTATTGTATTATTCAATTAGTAAGAATTAGTTATCATGTATTTGTTTATTTTTAAGATGGAAATGGTTGTCTTCTATTTATAATAGTAATACATTATTATATATTATATTTTCATTTTCCTTTTTTAGATAGTTTGATTTATCTTCATTATTATTATTTCTGAGCACAGTTACTAGTTTGTTCTCTGGGGTATTTTGCAGGTGCTGCAAAGTAAAACATTCACAATGGTTTTTATTATGTCTGATTAATATTATGGGACCCATTCATAGAATTAAATTGCACGGAAAAAGGGGCGCTTGTGTGCATAATGCGTGCAAATGCCCGTTTGTCGATTCATGGAACACAATGCGCAGCGCTTACCCGAGACTCGCGCCGAATCCCTGAGGGTCCAACACGTCACTGCGACACCACGAACGTCTTGCGCGAGACTCCGAGTGAAGGCGCATACTGTCTAGTGCAGTCACCTAAAAGGGGGCGTAACACATGGAATGGGAAACAACAAGCGTAAATGTGGGCGTTACGTGGGAAGTACCACAGTAAAATGACTCGCAACACCCACACGCGCGCTAACAACACATAGGTCCTCATTACGAGGTTGGAGGTAGCCATGGCGCTTTTAGCGCTATGGCTGCCTCCAAACTCGTTCCGGGCCACCCTGGTGAATGGAGCAATTAAGCAATTACCAGTCCATTCCAAGGTTGGCGGGACCGGCAATTCCCCATTCACCAGGGCCATTCCCCATTCCCATTTGAGCCCCCATAGGGCTCAATGGGAATGGGGAAGGCGCTAATAACGGTACCGCAAATTGCGGTTCTGCTATTAGCTCTAGAGTCCCTTTGCGGGTCCCGTCCTTAACGCCTGAAAAAAACAGGCATTAAGGAAGGACCCGCAAAGGGAACTCGTAGTAGGGCGGTAAGGGATTACCGGCACCGGTGCCTTTACCGGTGACGGTAATCCCTTACCGCTCACCTCATAATGAGGCTCATATTCATGGAATCGAACAGAGCTACCCAGCGCGCGGAAAAAGACGCGCAAATCCAGAAACATGACCGCCACACGAAAAGCAGAAATAAGCATCACTACGTACTAAAATCAATGCCGTGATCGTGGGACACCGCAGGAGGAGGAGGATAGCCAGAGCACACATTTATTTTACCCATGACCAGCCTTTTTGGGATGCCTGATGACCAGGTCTATGGCAGGTATAGGTTTCCACCTCATATCATATTAGACCTGGTCACGGAGTGGGAAGATGACCTCACATCACCCAGCCTTTGCGCCCAAGAACTGAGCCCCTTGGAGAAGATGCTCAATGTACTGCATTCTTTGGCCACTGGGTCATTTCAGCAGACAACTGCCATATTCAGGGGCATTTCACAGCCCATGCAGTCACACTGCCTACACCAGGTGTTGGCAATCATGACTGCACACCCCTCAGTCCACAGGCACATGTACATGCCCTGAACACCCACAGAAAGTCAGGCCATGGCCGAGGACTTTTACGGGGTGGCGCACTTCCCTAAAGTGCTTGGGTCCATCGATTAAACCCATGTGGCCCTACGTCCACCTAGGGCCACAGAGCACATCTATTACAATCACACGCACTGGGATTCCATCAATGTTCAGGTTGTATGTGATGCCAAGGGAATCATTACCTCTGTATATGCAAACTATCCAGGGTCCACCAATGGCAGTTTGATATTCAGAATGACACCCCTACACTGGCCCTGGAAGCTGGGAGGCATGGCAACACATGGGTTATTGGTGAGTACAAATGGCCCTGCAAATGCACGCATGTCTCTCACAGACAAAACCACACCACTGACAACCCATGCCACCTCCACAGGGGACAGCGCCCACCCTCTGAGGACCTACATGATGATGCCAATACGGAACCCCACCACACCACCCCAGTTAAGTTACAACGCAGCCCATATTGCAAATAGGGCCATAGTGGAGCGTATATTCGGAGTGCTAAAGTCACGCTTCGACTCCCTTGACATCTCTGGTGGTGAGCTACTATATGCACCACCAGTAGTGTGCAGGATCATTGTGGCAGCATGTGTCCTGCACAATGTTTCAACACAGCGAATGTTGAAACAAAAAAGGATGCTAACCATGCACTGGACAAACAATCATGAATCCCACCAGGGGTGCATACACAGGTTGGACTTGAGACTGCCCACAGATATAATGGACGCCCACTGCTTCTGTGTAAGTTACTTTTACAAGCTGCATTCCTTGCAAGCCCATGGAAAGGGGAAGCAGGAGTGGCATATGTGTCTGGCACAAACAAGGAGAATAACAACACAAGACAAGCCTGCATGGGTCCAGCTGAAATCTACATTGGATGCCTTTGTCTGCCACACAAAGCAACATACCATCAAATAAGTGCACAATAAACAGAAAACAAGTAAAAAAAAAATAAGAAAAAAGGCCAATGGGGGACCGGGGAAGGGGGGCACCCAAGAGGGAGGTGGTGCAGGGTGCACATGAACACCCACATGTGTGGATGTTGATAAGAAAAAAAAAAACCTCCATGAATTAATGGGCCGCACGGCTAACATGGATTGGGAGACATGGTGTTGCTGTCGCCACCCTCTGGTGTAGCATCAGAATGTGGTAGCGGTAAAGGAGGATCACAGCACATAGCCCTGGCCTGGTCCTCCATGGCAGTGGCCATGCGGGACTTAGATGATTGCATCTGCAACATGATGGCTTGGAGGTCAACATGCAGCACCTGGCGTGATGGCTTGAGTCACCTGTTGCATCTGCTGTTTAAACCGTCTGCTGATGGCTGCCTCGAGTGCAGCCAGTTTAGTTCTGAGGGACAAATAATCTAACCACATGGTTTCCCTGTGGGCCCGACCCTCTACAGCCATGGATGCATGCAGAGCCCTCAGTTATGCCTGTCGGCTCCTGTTGCTTGCCACCATGTTCAGCCTGTGTGAGCGGCATGTGGACCATAATTCCTGCTGCTGGTGCTCCACCTGTTTTTCTGGGGGTATAATTGAATTGGCCACCCTATCCTTGCCCTGAGCCAACATCTCATATGAAGCAGCCTGTTGTTGTGCAACAGCATAAATGGACTGCTCCCACACAGTATCGCCAGCTAACACACGGCCACCGTGTTGGCGGACCTGATGCCTGCCTGGGCAAGGGAACTTGGCCCTTGATATATTGGCACTGTCTGTGGCTGCAGGACTGCATCCCTCAATTGATCAGCTGGCCCAGGACCAGGAGTCAATACTGTGGAGCATGACCCTGGAACAGTAACCACCACAGACGGACGTACTGACACTGACCGGCCCTGTGAGGGGTCCCCCCTTCAGATGTTTGGGATACAACAGCACCCACACTTGATGCACTCACCTGTGACAGCACAGAGGAATCAAAATCAGGTTCACCACCAGAGCCATAGGTATCATCAGAGGCAGGCTCATACTGAGTCAGGCCCGGGATGGACTGTAGCACCAGTGGTTCATCATGGGCAGCCAGACCACATCCTTCACTGATGCTTGTTTGTGGATCAGTATCCTGTCACTCCTCCAAATCCTCCTCTGCATCCAGTGCCTCATCACCTGTACATGGACATCAAAATACATGATGACCCATGTAAATAGCATAGCCCACACACATATGCATCACAATGTTGTCATGCAACACATTAACCTGCGATGTCACAAACTCCTACATGTGCGCAGTGTCAATCGAAGTGAAGGGTAGCATCAAAGCAGCCGGGGACGAGTGTGGAAGCACTAAATACCACATGTAGTGCATGGTGTATAGCACCTGCTTCACACACGAGCACCTGACTGGCATAGTTCAGTCACCAACATCACTGATGCAAATACATAGATGCCACGTAGCATAGCCATGCCTGATCTGTCAAACTGCATAAGATGGAACTTGCTGACTACTGTCCCAGAGCCATGTACAGTATATGTGACACATCATGACATGTAATTCACAGACTCAATACACACAAGTGTCACAAGGTGCTACGATGGAAGGGTGGTGGAATAGAGTGAAGGCAGGCACACCCATCCCATGAGGCCAGGTCACATTGACATCACACGAGTGAATAGGCACGGTGAAGGTGAGATCTGGGGTTGGAAGTGGGAGTGGGCAGTGCAGTACATGGGAACAGCATCCAAATAAAATACATCTAAATAATCAGTAATGAAAATGCATCGGACTGGTGGCAGTGGAAGTGTAAGTGCAGACATCAGGTGTCAATTGCTGCTGGAGGGTTGTAAGGATACAGTAAACAGCCACCGAGTGCGGGAGATGGCAGGGAGGCAGTGCATGGGTACAACTGGTGGCTCAGAGGCCCGTATCCTCAGAGTGTGGGCAGGTGACTAGTGCATTCTTTCAGTCATCCAGGACTCCAGCAGGGGAGAGGAGGAGAGAAAGCACAACACATGAGTAAGCATCAGAAGTTCCTCCGGACCCGGAGAAGGTTCAACTACAGTTCCATTGAGGAAGGGAGGCTGTACCAGAGGGAGGCCCCAGCCGAAGTTAGACATTAACCACCAACTAATTGCTATGAGAAGTAACTGACCCTGAGGGAGTAAGAAAGGGATGATCAAAGACCATGAGAAGGAAGCGATTTTGGAAGATGGAGTTGAAGGAACTGCGGCCCAAGGACCCATAAGGCCTTGTGGACTACAGTTGCAGCCACAGGGAGCCACTTGAATGAATGCTAACTCAAATATACATCTCTTAATGTCTGAGACATTTACTTAACACATTTCATCTATATGTATAAAAGTTGCTTTCTGCTATAAATCTAAAATAGGCCAACATGAGTCTCTTTTGCCCACTAAAGCATGTTGAGTACACAGTTGCAGTTTTCAGAACTATGGTCTACACTCACATCAGCCATATATCACAATTGTTTTTTTGCTACTTACACATAACAAACATAGTAGAATATATCTTCAGATAATTTTTAATATAAAGAGTGGTTGGCTTACCCATGGTGCAAAAGTCTTCTTACGCCTATAGAGCTAACACTAAAATGGTCTATTATGTATGTAAAGGATGAAGTGTTATATGACTTTCCTACCCCTTTCCATCCCACACAGCAGAATGGGTAATATTCCATGACACCACAATCGCTTTGTACAACTTCCTTACTCCTATTAATCTTTAACAAGACAGTTAATACTGTACCAATGATAATTTGATGATTAACTTTTACATATCCACAGTTAGTGAAACCGTTTCTTCAAATGAGGAAGTTATGTTTTAATTATGCTATTAAGTTTGTTTTATTGGGTCATTTATACCATTTTAAAGTGTGTCTTGTAATGAAACGCTCTGGTGAGTACATTGTCCATGAATGATTATATTAGTGGTCATAAAATTAATTGGGTTGTGTTACTTGCAAATGGTCCCTCTACCCACAACAGGAGGGAGCGTGATGAGGGGGAATAAACATGTGATTGTTGCCAAAATTTGAAAGTTCAGCTTGCAGTTTGGGTAACTCTTGTTCTTTGTAGGAGTTGTTGCACCATGAGCCTGATGGCATTATTATTGTTTCTAATGATACAATGAGCCAGTCTGTGATGTCTGTGACTCAACAGATTAACAGTTATAATATTTGACCACAGATAATGTGGAATTAAGTTACTTATAAATGGTCTAATTTATTATCTTGGAATATTGTGCAGTTGAAGGAAAAGGTATGTGACATGGGTTGGTTTTGCATTGTTTCCACCTTCCACATTTTCTTCTTCCAAAAGACTTGAACCCTTCACACATGTGATGTTTTTTGTGATATTTTACTGTGAAAACTTCCTCTCTCCAGAGTAGACCCAATGGAAGTTGATTACATGGATAGCGACCTCTCTCCAACTAGTGATATCCCTAAATCCACTTTCAACTACTATCATCATGGTCTTAAGGTATCTAAATAAGATTGATTTCACATTGCTTTGCTTTATAGCAATTATACCTGTGGTGGTGCTGATGTTTATTTGCTCTGTTTATTCAATCCATCTCAATTATGCAATGGCTTAGCTGAAGTAAATTGTAATAGCAGTCATAACAACTATGATTGTATGGGGGTTCCTAAAAATTGCACTATTAAACTTTTAGTGATATGGCTTATGATTTAAATATAGCAGAATTCTTCGGTATCCCGGATAGCACATTTTAATCTATTTCTTTTTTAATAGTCATGGAGTGGTAATGAATTGTTAGAATACCATTCACTTTGCTGGACATTTTGTAAAAAATGGTTATTGCATGCATGGGACCACCAAGGCTTACACTTAGCTTTTGCTGTTGCCCTGCATGCAATCTTTAAATCTCCCAAATCGGTGTGTACCAGTAAAGTGAAATTGCCCTTACTCTTTACTTTGATCTGTCAAATTTGACAGAAATAAAACCATGTATGAAAATATGCTTTGCACACAGTTTTTTTTTTTTTTTTTTTAAATAATGGAGTCCAATGAATCTGCCTGCCAATTTTCAGGTGCTAATGTGAGGCATTATGCATTGGAATCCATTTGTTTGTACACTTACATGAAAATGTAATGCTGGCCTAAAATGAATTTCTCTGCTGAGACGGAGGAAGAAAGCAAAGTAGAGATAGAATCTCTCAACTTTGCTTCCCTCCTACACCACGGGACAACTATAAAATGACGCTGAGTGTAAAAAGAAAGCATGGACAGCTGATATTCTTTCCTTTAATTCTATACTTTATTAGAAAATTATTTAATTTGTATCATTAATCAACGTACTATCTCCGACACCCAACTAAAAGGTGTGTCTTAAGATCTTTGAGAATTCAGGTGTATTATTTCATTATACGCTTCTGTGATTGGTCGAAGGTTATGAGTTGAAAGTGATAATTCGCCATTATTACTAACAATTACATTGGGTGTATCTACGCCTATACAGCATATTATTTGCTCAGATACCATATATACCACTTCTGCCCATTTGCAGTAAAAGTGAAATCATGATAACCCTGTCTAGTTCCTTGCTCAGGCCGTAGTAGCAGCTTCTTACCTTTAGAAAATTGCCTCATGATTGATGAGAACAGTCATCCATTATTGTTTACTGATAAGGGGTGTGAAGCAATAAAACACACACATTCTTGGTTCATAAATATTAGTTTTGGATCCTAAAAGTAAATGAGTCAACATATGAGATTTTGGATTTTAAGATTCTCTAAAAGATATATAGTTACGGCACAACAATGTTTTGAGTTAAAGGCTGAGCTTGTATCATTCTTGTTAATTCTTCTATGGACTCCAGGCAATTGTGGAATTAAGTTGCTCAGGGTTCCAACACTAATCCTCTTGATGGTAAGTTACTAGAAAATATTTCAAGCTCTGAATCGGATGATTATTTTTCAGAGCCCTACAGAACTAATGAAGAACAGATGTGTCTACAAATGGAAAACTATCACAGTCTGAATAGACTCACTGATAGCCCTTCTAATGCCCCTGACTCTTACAGTGTCCTAAACGTTCTTTACAGTTTAACACTGAAATGTGGGTATCTCCTTTCTTACATTTGGTAAGAATGGTTTGGGTCGAGTTTAACAGTAATTGATCAGATTCATAGTTTGCCTTTTGTGAAGCTATGGGTACTATGGAATAGTGCCTAATGTTGTTAGTGGTGCACAAGCAGTCTGGGAAGGAAAGGTGATCTCTATTTTGCTTTCATGGACTTGTCCATGGCTTCGTAAAAGGTAAATGTCCACCCCCTATGGGTAGACCTCTGTTATGTGTCTGTGGACAATCAACTTCTAACCATTTTAATGCAATTGTATTTGGGGTCCACCGATTTTGTTACTTATGAGAATGTTCCGGTCTGCACTGAATAACTGAGATTGATCTGGGTGTCAAGTTTGTTTTCAAGTGGAACAGTCTAAAGGTGCACCTTTTAAGTAAATATGCTGCTATAACACATTTTTGTAGGCAATCAAGTTCTTGTGTGGCAAAAGGCAAAATACAGTTTGATTGGTTAGGGCACAAAAAGCTCTTCAAATCATTTGGTGTGGCCTATAAGGGATGTTGTAAGATAGATATCTCTTTTTATTGGGAATATGAAATAAATGAGTGATATGTGGCCAAGTTAGGTTGATAATTTGGCTACAGAAACAAACCAGGTTAACACTGATATATTGTGTTTTTCTGCAAAATTTGCGATTGGTTAATTGGTACATTCTGCCAAGGTGTATTAGAGAAATTCATGTGGTTAAGCTCGATATGCTGCATATGAATGGGGTTACACCTGTCTAGGTAGTTATGACATAGTTTAACATAAATATGTGCGTGCACTAATTTTCTCGTGCAACTTCTAAGGAGTTTTCTTAGATTCAAACAGAGACCTATAGTCATGCTGCTATAAATGGTTTCCATCATGTTTGGGAGTCAATTTGGAGAAACCCGAAGATTGTACAATTACATTTGATTTTCAAAGATTTGTTTAATCTCTGATTGTGGAGAAAAAAACTCATAGTGAATAAGGTATGCACGTTAAATCATGTGATCTGGGAATTCTTTTTGCTCAGCAATTGTGGCTTCTGGTCTGTACAGTTGGTAAAGCATTACACAAGTGAGTCAATGATGGATAATGAGTTGTCAAAACAAACAGTGAAAGCATATCTTTCTTTAATGTACTTGCACTTTTGTCACACATTTTATCTTGTATGTGTTTTAAATAGAGAGGCAAACATATTTATTAAACGCCTGCAACTACACCAACTTCTTTAGTTGCTTACCAATCAAGCTGAAAGAAGGTCGCGTCTGTTTTTCAGTGTGACAATATGTCTCCTGAAAACAACATGCATTTTTTGAATTTTTCTGCCTTTCTTATATAGTTCCTTGGTGGAAATATTTGATTCAGCCAGTAAGAATTCCTTGGTTTATCAAATCTTGAGTGTCATGCTTTTTCTATATGCTTGCACATCACATTATTTAACACATTATTTGAGCATGAACATTTCTTTACTGCAGCAGTTAGTGTCAACCATACACCCGGTGGGCAGGCCAATGAGCACCTCCGTTGCGAAAGGGGCTCAGACATGCTTCCAGTGAAGATGATTTTAGGGCTCATGGGAGCAAGTGCATGCCCCTTGCAATGACTACATTATCCTAACAAGTGCCTTGTGGCATGTCACGGATAACCTCTCGATGTACTTACCAGTCAGTCATTTCCGTGCTATGGCCCATCTTCCCATGACTTACCTTTAGGTGGATCTGCACGCTAATCTTCTACTTATTTTCAACCTTGCTTGTGAATTCTGCAGCCCTCCTACATGTGCCTGTGAGTCTTGATAGCATGCTGATCACAGCGTCTGCTCCTGGCAGACACAGTCATCAGTGCTGAGGCTGCCAGTGCTCCCTCTCTTATTTCTTCCCTGCTTTGCTGAGGTATCCACTCCTGGCATAAGCAGACACCATTCTCTTTTCACCAACCTTCGTACCTCCTCTCATGAACTTTTCTCAATTCTGGCTATTTATTAGGTATGAAGTTATGTGGTTTTCAGCCAACCTTTCATTTTAGACACAATCTGTGTGCATGGGACTTGGAGAGTTGTTAAACTATGCTTAACCTTTTGAGTGAGAACTCAGAAGGGTCTTGCCCCATCTTAGGCTTTCTGAGCCATTCCTTCAAGAGATTCTTATTTTTCACTTCGCAGTATAAAGGGGAGAATATTTGCAGTCTTTTTTTTTGTTTTCCCTTCACTTTTAATGCAGCCTTTACCAGTAAGTGAACTGTACAGTTACTAGTTCTGAGGATACACCACTTGCCAAACCAGTTATTTGTCCAGTAGTACTGTCATCCATAGGAACTGCCCATCCTGGTAGGTTATCTGTGCATTGGGTTCTTCATTTTGGGGTTTGGTGAAAGGGGATTCTATACATATTAGAACAGATACTAAACAATAATCATGTTTCCTCAGCCCCACTACTCATCGACGATCCTGCCTACTTTCCATACAACCACACCAGTACGAATTAGGTGATACCCATCTCCAGAAAGTTCCTATAGACGGTTCAGACCCTCTGGAAGGGCACCTCTCTAAGTTGAAAAGTCGTGGTACTGCTCTGGGATTGAAGTCCATGGTTGTTTTTCCCAATACAAAATCTTATGAGTCTGTTCATAACATGTCCTTTGTTTCAGAGATGTGCTAACAAATGATGTTTGTATCATGTGTAAATGATTGCTATATGTAAGTGGCTTCTTGTATAGTTTTCTTAATTTAACTACTACTACTGCTACTACTAATATTTCTGATCAATATTGTTTCGGCTACTCTGTTAGTTTTCCTGAATTACACAAAGTAAATTCAACTTGATTATGATTATTTATGATCTCTCTATATAGCTGTCACTAAACCCAGTTCTCTTAGGATATCTGTTCACTGTGAGTAGTACATGTGCATATTTGTCTTTACCCTGAGATCCAGATCCATTTCTGTGCAGGAAAAGGAGACTATGGCCCCGATTCCTGGAGTAGGGTGCAGAAATGGAGCAAGGGCTGTGCGCCAAGAAGGAACCTGCGCGAGCCGTGGCACAGTAAAAACTTGTGCAGCACTCTTATTCATGGATTTCAAGAGGCATTATTAGCCATCGAGTAAGTAAAAACTAGCTGCACCAGGAATGCCCCCAACACACCACCACACATAACAAAAAGCAAGTCAAAGGACTAACACAGCGCAAGACTCTGCACTCTCCCTGGCCCAGTATCCAGCACCTCAGCAAAATCGCGTAACTACACCTCGCATTACCAGGCCGCACCCCAGAGAAAATGTGTGTCCTCCCTCGCAAGCCCAGACCACACCCCAGTGAAATCACACGACAACACCTTGCAATCCCAGTCCGCACCCGAGAGAAAATGTGTGCCCTCCCTCGCAAGCCCAGCCCATTCCCCAGCGAGATTGCATGACAACACCTTGCATTCCCAGGCCGCACCCCAGAAAAAACACATGCCCTCCCTCACAAGCCCAGCCCTTACACCACCGAAATTGCACAACAACACCTTGCATTCCAAGGCTGTACCCCAGAAAAAATGTGTGCCCTCCCTCGCAAGCTCAGCCTGTAACCCAGCAAAATCGCACAACAACACCACTCATTCCCAGGCTGCACCCGAGAGAAAATACATGCGCTTCCTCGCAAGCCCAGCCCATGCCCCAGCGAAATTTTGTGCCCCTCGTAAGTGTAGGCTACACCCCTTACAAAAACATGAGTTGCCCCTACACCCTTGGCACCCACCCTGTCCACATACCCCAATACTGGACATGAACCACTGTAGTTCACACAGCACCCCCAGTCCCTCTTACCTGTGACACCCTCCACAGGCTGCCCCCTTCAGAAGGGAAACTGCCCTGCAGGCAGCCTCCCTCACCTTTGACACCCCCGCTGGCAGCCCCCTCCAGAAGAGACACCCCCTGCAGGCAGCACCCTCCAGAAGGGACAACCCCCAGAGACAGCCCCCTCCAGACTGGATACCAACCCCCAGAGCACTTCACCTGTGACACCCCCCACAGGCAGCCCGATCCAGAAGGGACACACCCCACAGGTAGTACCCTGACAGTGTGACACTTCACTACTGCAATGATTGTCTGTTGCTCACCTGAACCTCTGTGGTGTGACCTCACCATGAATTTCAACATGAACATGTATTGTGCAAATCCAAACAACTGCAATCACTGGAGCTCCATCCATGGGTGGAGCATGTCTTCACACACCCTTCCTGTCCTTAATCTTACCCCAACATACACATATGACAAGTAATTGCTAAAACAGGTGCATGCTTGGCATGCCACATTGGCATGGCATCAAATCACAGTGGCAGAGTGTGTTCCCACGACAGAAGCAAACATACCAAAACTTTATGCAAGATCCACAAACAATGGGAAGGCATATCCCAGCCTGAGCATGAGTGAGCTGGGTGGCAGAAAAACATGTCAAGGAACTATCACATGACTGGTCCATGCATGGGTGATGGTAGGGCAGTCAGAGAGAGCATGACTCACACAGACTGGTGATTTGTGCAGCCAATGAAATATGTGTCACTACTGAATCCCAGACGTAGAGGATGACCAATACCTCAGGGAAGGCATTGGGTGATTGCACATGCTGCTGAAGGTGTGTGCACAACATGTGTATTACACAGCAATAACAAAGTTAAGTGTTATGACGAGGAACATGGAACATTCCCACAGTGATCCCACCTCCCTCCACCCAAACCACAGCAATGCCAAACACAGAGAGATGCAGCACAGGTCAATGTAAATCCAAATAGACAGTGCACACCCATTTGTCTGATTGACATACCACCACATGTCAGGCACATGTGCATCCTGCCATCCGCAACCATTCCAGCAACAACAATATACAAGCATGCATGCAACAAGACACATGACTTGAAATGGAGAGATTCACTTGCTCAAAATAGAACTAGCAAACAGGCCGATACACAAATGAAATGCGCAAAGCGTGGAATGTGTCAAACAGTAAGATATATATTCAATAAATATGTACATGAAAAATTCACAAAAAAAAAAGTATGCCTAAATAACTATATACAGTAAAAAAATATGGGAAGTAATGTCTGAAAAGTCTGGTGAAATTAAAAATATTCTAAAGGAAACCTATATACAGGCAGCGGGTTATTCCATCTCCTTATCCCCAATCTCGCTCAGTCTCTCCACCAGGGCATTGTCCAGCGCCACGTGCACTTCGCCAAGGTGATTCTCTGCTGTTGCCTGGAGGGCTTGCGGAGCCTCCAGCATATGTGTATCTATCACCTCTGCTTCTTCATTTGAATAACTGCTCTGGGTGAAGCATGATGTGGTGTACTGACTGCTGTCCAGTGTACTCAGAGTGGATACAATCCATGTGTTTTACATCAGTTGCACATGACCGTGTAACAGTATTCATCCACCACTAGCATGGCTAGCCATCATCTGCAACATTATACCACAACGTGCCATTTTGTTAGTTGCATCAGTGATGTCAGTCACTCTGCCATGCTAGACATGTGCTTGTGTCTGAAGCATGAGTTACACTTCATGCATTGCAGGGTGTAGATTCTATATTCACACATGTAGGTAGGTGCTTCAATGCTACATAGACCTTTCAAGGAGACTACCAACATGCCTCACGGAGTGCCAGGAGTGAGTCCTCATATTTATAGACTGTGCACATCCACGCTGCCGTTATGGCAATGACTCCAGAGTTGGTTTGCTGTGAGGCCTGATACCTGTTACCCACCTACACTCACCACGCACTCCACGGGTACATGCCCCTGTGCCTATTGTGGGTCACTGTACCTTCTTCCTGTCTCCAACTGCATTTAATTACACTCTCCACTTCACAGACCTTGGCTAGGTGTTACTCTTACAGTCATACTTCAACTGTGACGTTTTCCTTTTTTCAACACTTAGGGAATGTTTCCATTGTGTGCAGTCCCAGTGCCACTTCAACACTGGTGTGGCATGTTTTGGATGCATACTAGGATGTCAATAATGTGTCTGCCTGTTTGCATGTCATCTAATAGCATGTCACTGAGCCACATTATCATGGCCATTTTACAGGTATTCGTCAATACTTTGCAGTGGTGTGTGCCATAATGTGCTTGCTAAGAACTATGTTTGTTGCCAATGTGTTCACTGGCTGCTTGGGCCTGAGCATGTAATGTTGTAGCAAGTCTGCATATGCCATGATCAGATGGCTTCTTGTACGTAGTCTGTGTATGATGCTTCCTGATGGTGACATGCCCTGCATTTTGTTGCATGACATGAATTTTGTTGCATGGCATCAATGTGATACACATGTTTACTGTAGACATTGGGCTGCAATTGTGATTTAACAGCACAAATTGAGAAAAATGTGTTACAAAGTGATACAATTTATTATCAATCCTCTAGGTTGCAAAAGAAGAAAATCAATATATGCCTGGTCATCAACAGTACACATTAGAATTTGCAACATTTTCCTGACACCTGTGACCACAAAATAGTTGACAGCATTGCCTTTTTAAATCCCTTTCATGATGCTGCACCCAATGACATTGCCACTGTAAATGACTTTCATGTTGATGTACCCACATTGTATCCATTCTATCATATTGTGTTTTTATATAGGGCCTCATTACAAGTTTGGCGGTATCTCAGCAGTAAATCTGCTGGGTCCCATCAAACGGAATTACCGTTACCACCACTTGTTCCAGCGGTATTACCAGCAGATTGTAAATTGTGGTAGCCATGTCAGTTCCCATTTAATAGGAATTCACATGACTCCTCATTTCTTTCTCTGTCCTTGAGGAAGAGTCTGTGCCAGTCAAGACCACCAGTGGAGGACATGCTACAACCATCCTGCGAATGTCGGCATACAACACTGACTCTCTGGACTCCAGTAGCTCTGGTGCTGAATCAGATGTGCAGCCCTCAATGGTAGTGGAGGTAAGTGCACCAAGTTTTGGAACAGTTGGGCCCATGAGTCTGCAGGGGATCAGATGCCTTCAGAAGGCCAGTCAGTGGCATCAGGGCCATCTGTGGTGGTTATGGATGCAAGGCCACACTCCTATTCTATAGATTTCTGGTCCTGTCCAAGGGAGGGTTACAGTCCTGCAGCCGAGACCGTGGCATCACAGCAAGGGCCATGTTCCCTTGGTTCAGGCAGGTGTGGGACCCACACATGTGGGGGACGTGTGCAGCCTGTGCAGACTGAGTGGCAGCATCAGATGTTGTGTTCCACACACCAACAGAGTTTGGCTGAGGGCATGGCCAGTTCCATGATCCCACCAGCAACACAGGTGATGCAACAGATGCAGGTAATGTGGTCCACATGCCGCTCCAACAGGCTGCACATGGAGTCCAACAGCTTGACCCGTCGAGCCGATCTGAGGGTCGGGCACACAGGGAAGCCCTGAGGCATGAGTTCTTATCCTACAGAGCCACAGTCTGTGAGGAACAGGCAGCCACCAGGAGACTGTTCAAAACAGAGATGCAGACATTGAGGCAGAATGTCTTGGAGGGGCTCCTTTCACACAGTGATATTGTGCATGGTGACCTCCAAGCCCTCAGTGTGCTGGTGCATTTGGCAGTGTCATGATGGCTGCTGCCATTTGGCACCAGGCCAGGACACTGTGTGGTCAGCCTCCAGCACCACTACCACCTTCTGAGTCAAACCAGGATGGTTGTGCCAGCAGAGACATGGCTCCCTGTCAACCATAGCAGTGCAGTCTGTGAGCCCATGGAGGTTAATGTTTTATTCCAACATCCATCATGTGGAAGTATGTATGCACCCTGCCCCTCCCCCCTCCTGGGTGGATCCCCCGGTCCATGATGGACATTTCTGATTTTTTGGGGGGATTTTTATATTTAGCTTAAGGTGTGCTGTCAACATCTCAAGGCCATGAGCTTTGCAGTGCTGCACATGCAGGCATGCATAGTGAGGGCAACTTGCATATTTGCATGGTGGTGCACAGGATGACATGTGCAGGAAAATATGGTTTCTGTGTTCCATGGCACATGTGTGCTGTGTGAATGGTACTTCACTGTGTCTGTTGTAATGTCTTTTCGTATGTTGTTTCAGTAATCCGTGCTCTGGTGGTGACTGTTGTCAAAGTGGAGACACCCTGCAGCCTTTGATGTCCATGCTCCCCATGCCCTCCACCAGGCACTGTCTCTCCTATACCTGATTATGAGAAACAGTTCTGGATGAAGGTGATGCAGGATCACACCATGCCTACGCAGTCAGTGGGTAAGCATGAGCACTGTCTTGCATGTTGAGTATGCGTCATTGGTGTGCATGTTTGCTGCATGTCTTACTTAACTTATATGTGATTTACATGCTGACAAGCTGGTATGTTTTTTTAATCAGTGCTCATGTCGCTGTGTTACCTACCCTGGTGAATTCCTCTCTGGCCGCACATAATGTGCTGTAGTGCATGTCATTGTCCAACTCCAATCTAGGCAGTGTGTACTCCTTGATTTGGCATTTCCTTGGCCTTCCCTCTCAGTGCCACTCTCTCTCCCTCTGTCTGTTGTGGTACACTACACTCATGGGCTGATCACAATCTATGTATTGTCACCCTCTGGACCCTGCATTGCTCCTGCAGTGGGTGGTCTCTGCATATTTTTTCTAGCAAATAATTTGCTGTCAGGGACGTGCATGTTATTTCTGTTGTTACTATGCATGTGATTGCAGTAATGGGGAGCGTCTCCCGATGGTGTGCATCATATGCAAGGCATGTGGGTACCCTGTGCAGGTAAGTGATGTGCATTAGCAGACACTTGTGTGGTGTTTGCATAGGAGTCTAGCACTGTGTGTGTTCACTTTAGGTTGATTTGTCTTGTGGGCCACCAGTACGTCTCAAAGGGTGCATGTTTCACAGGGTGTGCTTCTGATGATGGGTCTGGGCATGGTGTCATTTCGATGGATTGGTGGGGCCAATTTTTCACATTCTACATTCTTGGCTTTATAACTATGTGTTCCTTGCATGGATGTTTGGAAGTTGGTAGCATGGGCGGATGTTTGTGGCCTGTGACAGGTGTTGCTAGTTGTGCTGATGTGTGTCTCATGATACTTCTATCATGTGTAATGAGTGACACTTCACGTCCCTTGCAATGTTAGTGGCTTTATGGATCTGCAACACATTTGGCCTGTCTTGATCATGGATCAACCATTACAGCATGCAGCACAAGTTGAAAGACACAAACATGTGGGTGTTAATGCACATGTTTGGTATGCTATGTTGAGTAGCAGCACATTAGGGTTAGTGGTGTAGGTGCTTTCGCATGCATGTACCATGCTTGCTGCACCATGGTGTTTGCAGCTTCAAGTTCACTGCAGCTGGGTGCATGGTACTGCTGCATTCGACTGAATGCAGTATTTTACCATTTGTATGCTGTGACAATGAAGTCTGCATTCATTGTTTTGGTTTGTATCCTACATTTAGCATCCATTTATCCTTGGTTACTGTATCACATTGCTTTGTGTTTTCTGCTTATGTCTTCCATAGAACTTCCCTCAGTGGCCAGCATTCCATTTGGACATTGGCCTGTGTGCATTTATGCATCAAGCATGGTCCTTCCGGGAGTGAAAGAGGTGAGTATTTGTGTACTTGCATTCTAGTGGTTTGCATCATGGCCGCACTCTACAAAATGTGCTGCCAACTTGCCAACCCATCCACTGTATCTTCTGCACCTACTCTTTTACAGTCCGTTTGTAATGCACTCCCAACTCATACTAGACCTCCTTGTGACAGGCTCTTCCAACACAAACCTCCTCCCTCTGCCCCCCCTACCACTCACCCTCCACATTCCTCATTCTCCTCCTTTGCTCCAGTCTTCCCTGAAGAAGTCACCTGAGTTGTAAACTCCATGAAGGTCTCATCCAAACAGGTTGGCCCCTGCTCATCCAGCCACAGCAAGGGGAACATCTCCTCCCTGGCCCCTGCTCTTGCTGATCTATATGATTACTCCTTTGCTGCTGTTTTGTTTCCATCCTCCATCAATCACTCCCTTGTGCGCTCCATCCTTACAATACCTGCAGAGCCTTCCTGCACAGACAACTGCTGCCCCATTTCAATAACCCATTTCAATAACCACCTTCCTGGGAAAACTGGTTGAGAAGTTTCACCTCCCCAAATGGACACCCATAATGTACTTGTTGGCGGTGTACATGTACACTAGTGTGGATTCCAACCTTCCTGAGCCACGTTCACTGCTCTTCTGAACACCCATGAATAACTGGTAGCATCCCTCCATTCATAATCCCCTGCTGTCCTCATCCTTCTTGATATCTTGTCTGCATTTGACACAGTGAAGCATTATATCCTCATTAAAATGCTTCATGAGTGGACAGTGAGCTGGCTTTGCTTATTCCTAACAACTATCATACAAAACAATTTTGTGCACTTTCTCCTACCCTACTTCCTCCTTCAACTGTGGCATCCCGGAGGTTTCCATTCTTTTGGCATGCGTATTTAGCATATACAATTCCCTGCTGCAACGCTTCATTGACTCATTCTCCAAGAAATTCAAGGGCTATGCTTTATGACGCATAACTCTTCACCAAAGTTCCTACTCACACACTTGCACCTTCATTCAATCTGACTGCCTCTCCGCCATCCTGACCTGGTGCACTGCAAATGACCTTGGCTTGTATGCCATCCGAATTTGAAGTCTCCCTATTGGATCACCTGCAGCCTACTTCTTCCAATCACTGAGTCCTTCCTCCATGGGATCACCCCCTGCACCCTCATGCGAAGCCGGAAATCTTAGCGTTATCTCCCCCCTTTCATTCATCCCTCATATTCTGCACATAGTCAGGAAGTACCACTTTCAGCTATTTCTTCTCATAGTACCTGTACCCTTCCACACCTTAGCCCAGTGAATAATTGTTACCCGTACTCTGGTTCTCTCCAGGTTACACTGCTGCAGCAGCTTCATCCTTATTGTTCATTGGTCCAACCTGCAACCCCTCCAGCTCACCCAGATGTGAGCAACAAGACTTATCATTGGCCTCAGGCACAGGTGCCAGATCTCTCATGCCCTATAATGCCTTCAGAGGCTCACAGTGTAAGCACGGATTACATTGTAATCCCTGTGTATCATCCTCAGGGCTATCTGTGGCCGGGTGCCACTCTATCTTCAAAGCTTCCTGATAAAATACTGAGCTTCCAGACTCCTGTGTTACTCTGGCTACAACTACCTGTGTGTGAATCACTTTGGTATAGGAAGGGCTGTTGGTGTATACATTTCCTCTGCATGCTGCCTTCTGTGTTATACTACTATACAGAAAGACGCAGAAAAACCCTACATTCTGAACGAGGGTATTATCATACCAAAGTATACTGAAAAAAATGTCCGGAGGACTCTATTTAAATGTAGCATATCAAAAATATTATTTATTAGCCTTGATACAAAATTTACAAAAGTGAATCAATCATATATTACTTAAAACTCAGAATTACATAAAGCTTGCAGGAAATGCAAAATGTAAAACATTTCAGATAACCAAACAAGTTACTGCAATGGACAGTTCATTCATTCATCAACATACATTCTCATACATACAGAAAATACATCCACAACATTTATTTTGTTTAAAATGTGAAGCGACATTCAGATGATGACATGAAGGAACATTTTCTAGAAATAATTTCATGCTGTATCAAAAATTTAAGAACATGTCATCAGTTCCTGGAGTGTATTTAAATAGTTATTAATACACTTCATAAAATTCACATCTCCAACAGTCTTCGGTTTCCAACCGTTTTCGACCTGATGGAATTATTAAGTCCACGTCTTCATCAGGGAATCCTAACAGGTTTACCAGCTTTTGGCCACTGGTGTCATGGGTGCCAAGGAGTGTTCCTGCAATAAAGTGTCTGCAAGACATAAGTCTCACATGTGGGAAGTGATTGTATTAGGTCCCCATTTAGGTCTGCCACAATATGATTTTTCATCAATGTGCAGAATCAAATGACTGTAAACCAATTTTAGCTTCTCTTGAACAAAATCATGCCACTCGGGAGGACGTACGATTTTGTTCAAGAGAAGCTAAAATTGATAATTGCACGTCATAAAAAATAGCACCTCAGTTCTTTTCCAGTCATTTGATGCTGCGCATTGATGAAAAATCATATCGTGGCAGGCCTTAATGCCACCAACTATGGTGGTGGTCCGCTGGAATGAGCCAGTGATCATAAAATGCAGTACAGTGAGCACCTTTTGCAAGGGGTTCACTACTTGGGAGCAAAGGGTGGGTGATGTGAGGTCATCGTCCCACTCTGAGACCAGGTGTAGGATGATGTGGGAGGGAACCTATACCTGCCATAGACCTGGTAATCAGGAATCCTAAAAAGGCTGGTCCCTGGGTGGAAGATCTGGGCCCTGGCCATCCTACTCCTCCTGCGGTGTCCCAGAATGACTGCTAAAACAAACGGTGCATTCATCCTGGCTGTATATGTGCATTGTTGATCGCACATTCTTTTTATCCATTGTTTCTGTGCGATTGTTTGACTGTGGAACATCCCTCGTAACGCCCACATTTTCGATTGTTCTTCATCAATCCACATTTTCCACCCCCTTTTTAGGTGGCTGCACAGGCCCGGTCAGCTCTTCGCTTGGAGTCTCGTGTAAAGCCTACATGGTGTCGCAGTGACGTGTTGGACCGCAGATTCCCCCAAAGTCTCAGGAAACCCCCAGGCATTGTTTTCCATTAATCGACAAATGGTGATTTAGTCCCTGATTTTCCACGCAAATAATTCCATGAACCTGGCCCTATATCGGGACTGCACTTGGATCCCAATGGCGGTCCTGTTGTTACAACCATTCTATTCTCATATTGTGGTTAGTGAGTAGAGCATACATCCCTTTTTATCACAGACACAATCCTCAAATATAAAAAAGCTGTGGCCATTCACATGTTCTCAAAATGCTCTTTGATTTTATGCAAAGGAGGATGAAGCTGACGTTGTTATTTGCATTGGTGTTCTTTGCCTTCTACCACTTTCTCATGGAGAATTTTGAAATAATACAACAGGAGTGTACCAGGTTATTCATCTTGGAATCAAAACCATGTATTGGAAAATTATTTATATGATATGCCTATTCTAAGTTTTAATAATTTGCTTTGCTCAGTAGTATAAGTGTAACATATTCATTATGACTAAACCATGCATTTGAAATGATCATTAGAAATAAACATTGTACCATATGAACAGAAACAGTTTACCGTGTTGATTCTATTGATTCTATTAAATATTTAATGTTTTGTTTTTTCCAAATATCTTCTCTTAGAAAAGCTGCCCCACAAAATATGTTTTTTTTTTAATTACTTGTAATGCACCTCTCAGAAATGGCTGGTGTGGCTTTACCGAATGCAGACCTGATAATGAAACACCCTCATAGAAAGAAACAGAGATACAGAGAACGACATATAAACATGGAGATAAAGAGTGCAGAAACAAAGTAAGAAATACAGGGAAAGAAAGTGGAGAGGAGGTCCTATAGTACCGTTTGTTTAGCTGGGTGCAGTTAATCATTTGTGAACTAGAGTGGGCGTAGTAAAAGATCACAACAGGCTATGCCACTGGCAGAGTTAAATGGCACAAGATTCTGCAATGATTTGTACTTAAAAAGTGAGAACCTATTAAACAACTTGCCAATTTATATAAAATGTGAAGTAGGGCTCACACGTTCATGAAATTGTTACAATTAGCATTTTGTCCATATTGACTTTCAAGCAACCGTTGCTGTAGGCATGTCCAGCAGCTCGATTCACAAGCATATTAACACTTTTAGAGGCCGATTCATGAAACAAACGTGTGCCAAAAATCTCGGCGCAAGCAGGCGCAAGCAGGCTCAAGCAGGCGCAAGCGGAAAAAAACAGGCACACGCGCACGCGTGCGATTCATGGAAGTCCCTGCGCGTGTACACCTCGGGATGTGCGCCAAACCCGTGCATGGCGCACAAGTCACTGCAACATCCCGAAAGGCGTGCGCGACGCGCACAGTGAAAGCGCACAACCTCGGCGCATACACCAGAAAGTGGGCGGGACATGGGGCGTAACGCGCGGAATGGGGAACAACGCGCGAAAATAAGGGCGTAACTGGGGATGTACTGCAGGGAAGCAGACGGAACGCCCACACGCACTCGAACCACACGTATTCATGGAATCGAATAGGGCAAAGCCACGCACAGCCAAAGACACGCACAAGCTGAAACACGTCCGCCAGACGAAGGCATGTGGTAGAGTCCCAGCGCATCACAAAAGTGGCAAAACACAGCAATTGGGCCTGTGCGAGCGGGGTAGTGTATTTCGGGGGCGCGTGGGAAGTTACACACGCGATTGAGCGGGGTACGTGTATTTCGGGGGTGCGCGGGAAGTTACACACGCGATTGAGCGGGGTACGTGTATTTCGGGGGCGCGCGGGAAGTTACACACGCGATTGAGCGGGGTACGTGTATTTCGGGGGCGCGCGGGAAGTTACACACGCGATTGAGCGGGGTACGTGTATTTCGGGGGTGCGCGGGAAGTCACACACGCGATTGAGCGGGGTACGTGTATTTCGGGGGCGCGCGGGAAGTCACACACGCGATTGAGCAGGGTACGTGTATTTCGGGGGTGCGTGGGAAGTTACACACGCGATTGAGCGGGGTACGTGTATTCCAGGGGTGCGCGGGAAGTTCCACACGCGATCTTATCAGGGTACGTGTATTACAGGGGTGCGCCGGGAGCAGCACACGTGAATTGCACGTGTGGGTCCTCCCAGGTGTTCCCTCTACACCCTCCATGGCCCCTGCAGGTGGCTCACACCACAGGGGCCTACCCAGCACATGTCCTGCAAGCACCCCATCCACCATGGCCATGCCCACCAGCCAACCCACATGTCAACTTGCACTACTGCCCACCAACGCATGTCCCCCTGCACCCCCAGCCACCAGGGGCACCCACCACCAGGCCCCCACCCATGTCTCCCACCACCCCCACCCCCCAGCAGTGCAGGTAGCCTCCACCAGGCCCCCACCCATGTCTCCCAGCACCCCCAGCCCCCAGCCACCAGGGGCAGCCTCCACCAGGCCCCCACCCATGTCTCCCACCACCCCCACCCCCCAGCAGTGCAGGGGCAGCCTCCACCAGGCCCCCACCCATGTCGACCACCACCCCCACCCCCCAGCCACCAGAGGCAGCCTCCACCAGGACCCCACCCATGTCTCCCACCACCCCCACCCCCCAGCAGTGCAGGGGCACCCACCACCAGGCCCCCACCCATGTCGACCACCACCCCCACCCCCCCGCCACCAGGGGCAGCCTCCACCAGGCCCCACCCATGTCTCCCACCACCCCCACCCCCCAGCCACCAGGGGCAGCCTCCACCAGGCCCCCACCCATGTCTTCCACCACCCCCACCCCCCAGCAGTGCAGGGGCAGCCTCCACCAGGCCCCCACCCATGAATCCCACCACCCCCACCCCCAGCACTGTGGGGCACCTGCCAGCAGGCCCCCACCAATGTCCAACTCATGTTCCCCACCACCCCCACCCCCCAGCACTGTGGGGTACCTGCCAGCAGGCCCCCACCCATGTCCAACTCATGTTCCCCACCACCCCCACCCCCCAGCACTGTGGGGCACCTCCCATCAGGCCCCCACCCATGTCTCCCAGCACCCCCACTCCCCAGCCACCAGGGGCAGACTCCACCAGGCCCCCACCCATGTCTCCCACCACCCCCACCCCCCAGCAGTGCAGGGGCACCCACCACCAGGCCCCCACCCATGTCTCCCAGCACCCCCACCCCCCAGCTACCAGAGGCAGCCTCCACCAGGCCCCCACCCATGTCTCCCACCACCCCCACCCCCCAGAACTGTGGGGCACCCGCCACCAGGCCCCCACCCACGTCTCCCAGCACCCCCACCCCCCAGCAGTGCAGGGGCAGCCTCCACCAGGATCCCACCCATGTCTCCCAGCACCCCCACCCCCCAGCACTGTGGGGCACCTGCCAGCAGGCCCCCACCCATGTCCAACACATGTTCCCCACAACCCCCACCCCCCAGCACTGTGGGGCACCTGCCAGCAGGCCCCCACCCATGTCCAACTCATGTATCCCACCACCCCCACCCCCAGCACTGTGGGGCACCTGCCAGCAGGCCCCCACCCATGTCCAACTCATGTTCCCCACCACCCCCACCCCCCAGCACTCTGGGGCACCTGCCAGCAGGCCCCCACCCATGTCCAACTCATGTTCCCCACCACCCCCCACCCCCCAGCACTGTGGGGCACCTGCCAGCAGGCCCCCACCCATGTCCAACTCATGTCTCCCACCACCCCCACCCCCCAGCACTGTGGGGCACCTGCCAGCAGGCCCCCACCCATGTCCAACTCATGTTCCCCACCACCCCCACCCCCCAGCAGTGCAGGGGCACCCACCACCAGGCCCCCACATATTGTCTCCCAGCACCCCCACCCCCAGCACTGTGGGGCACCTCCCAGCAGGCCCCCACCCATGTCTCCCACCACCCCCACCCCCCAGCAGTGCAGGGGCAGCCTCCACCAGGCCCCCACCCATGTCGACCACCACCCCCACCCCCCAGCAGTGCAGGGGCAGCCTCCACCAGGCCCCCACCCATGTCGACCACCACCCCCACCCCCCAGCCACCAGGGGCAGCCTCCACCAGGCCCCCACCCATGTCTCCCACCACACCCACCCCCCAGCAGTGCAGGGGCACCCACCACCAGGCCCCCACCCATGTCGACCACCACCCCCACCCCCCACCCCCCAGCCACCAGGGGCAGCCTCCTCCAGGCCCCCACCCATGTCTCCCAGCACCCCCACCCCCCTGCCACCAGGGGCAGCCTCCACCAGGCCCCCACCCATGTCTCCCACCACCCCCACCCCCCAGCCACCAGGGGCAGCCTCCACCAGGCCCCCACCCATGTCTCCCACCACCCCCACCCCCCAGCAGTGCAGGGGCAGCCTCCACCAGGCCCCCACCCATGTCTCCCACCACCCCCACCCCCCAGCACTGTGGGGCACCTGCCAGCAGGCCCCCACCGATGTCCAACTCATGTTCCCCACCACCCCCACCCCCCAGCACTGTGGGGCACCTGCCAGCAGGCCCCCACCCATGTCCAACTCATGTTCCCCACCATCCCCACCCCCCAGCACTGTGGGGCACCTCCCAGCAGGCCCCCACCCATGTCTCCCAGCACCCCCACCCCCCAGCCACCAGGGGCAGCCTCCACCAGGCCCCCACCCATGTCTCCCACCACCCCCACCCCCCAGCAGTGCAGGGGCAGCCTCCACCAGGCCCCCACCCATGTCGACCACCACCCCCACCCCCCAGCCACCAGGGGCAGCCTCCACCAGGCCCCCACCCATGTCTCCCACCACCCCCACCCCCCAGCAGTGCAGGGGCACCCACCACCAGGCCCCCACCCATGTCGACCACCACCCCCACCCCCCAGCCACCAGGGGCAGCCTCCACCAGGCCCCCACCCATGTCTCCCAGCACCCCCACCCCCCTGCCACCAGGGGCAGCCTCCACCAGGCCCCCACCCATGTCTCCCACCACCCCCACCCCCCAGCCACCAGGGGCAGCCTCCACCAGGCCCCCACCCATGTCTCCCACCACCCCCACCCCCCAGCAGTGCAGGGGCAGCCTCCACCAGGCCCCCACCCATGTCTCCCACCACCCCCACCCCCCAGCACTGTGGGGCACCTGCCAGCAGGCCCCCACCCATGTCCAACTCATGTTCCCCACCACCCCCACCCCCCAGCACTGTGGGGCACCTGCCAGCAGGCCCCCACCCATGTCCAACTCATGTTCCCCACCATCCCCACCCCCCAGCACTGTGGGGCACCTCCCAGCAGGCCCCCACCCATGTCTCCCAGCACCCCCACCCCTCAGCCACCAGGGGCAGCCTCCACCAGGCACCCACCCATGTCTTCCACCACCCCCACCCCCCAGCAGTGCAGGGGCAGCCTCCACCAGGCCCCCACCCATGTCGACCACCACCCCCACCCCGTGCCACCAGGGGCAGCCTCCACCAGGCCCCCACCCATGTCTCCCACCACCCCACCCCCCAGCAGTGCAGGGGCACCCACCACCAGGCCCCCACCCATGTCGACCACCACCCCCACCCCCCAGCCACCAGGGGCAGCCTCCACCAGGCCCCCACCCAGGTCACCCAGCACCCCCACCCCCCAGCACTGTGGGGCACCTGCCAGCAGGCCCCCACCCATGTCCAACTCATGTCTCCCACCACCCCCACCCTCCAGCCACCAGGGGCAGCCTCCACCAGGCACCCACCCATGTCTTCCACCACCCCCACCCCCCAGCAGTGCAGGGGCAGCCTCCACCAGGCCGCCACCCATGTCGACCACCACCCCCACCCCCAGCCACCAGGGGCAGCCTCCACCAGGCCCCCACCCATGTCTCCCACCACCCCCACCCCCCAGCAGTGCAGGGGCACCCACCACCAGGCCCCCACCCATGTCGACCACCACCCCCACCCCTCAGCCACCAGGGGCAGCCTCCACGAGGCCCCCACCCATGTCTCCCACCACCCCCACCCCCCCAGCACTGTGGGGCACCCGCCACCAGGCCCCCACCCACGTCACCCAGCACCCCCACCCCCCAGCACTGTGGGGCACCTGCCAGCAGGCCCCCACCCATGTCCAACTCATGTCTCCCACCACCCCCACCCCCCAGCACTGTGGGGCACCTGCCAGCAGGCCCCCACCCATGTCCAACTCATGTTCCCCACCACCCCCACCCCCCAGCAGTGCAGGGGCACCCGCCACCAGGCCCCCACATATTGTCTCCCAGCACCCCCACCCCCAGCACTGTGGGGCACCTGCCAGCAGGCCCCCACCCATGTCCAACTCATGTTTCCCACCAACCCCACCCCCCAGCACTGTGGGGCACCTCCCAGCAGGCCCCCATCCATGTCTCCCAGCACCCTCACCCCCCAGCCACCAGGGGCAGCCTCCACCAGGCCCCCACCCATGTCTCCCACCACCCCCACCCCCCAGCAGTGCAGGGGCAGCCTCCACCAGGCCCCCACCCATGTCGACCACCACCCCCACCCCCCAGCCACCAGGGGCAGCCTCCACCAGGCCCCCACCCATGTCTCCCACCACCCCCACCCCCCAGCAGTGCAGGGGCACCCACCACCAGGTCCCCACCCATGTCGACCACCACCCCCACCCCCCAGCCACCAGGGGCAGCCTCCACCAGGCCCCCACCCATGTCTCCCAGCACCCCCACCCCCCTGCCACCAGGGGCAGCCTTCACCAGGCCCCCACCCATGTCTCCCACCACCCCCACCCCCCAGCCACCAGGGGCAGCCTCCACCAAGCCCCCACCCATGTCTCCCACCACCCCCACCCCCCAGCAGTGCAGGGGCAGCCTCCACCAGGCCCCCACCCATGTCTCCCACCACCCCCACCCCCCAGCACTGTGGGGCACCTGCCAGCAGGCCCCCACCCATGTCCAACTCATGTTCCCCACCACCCCCACCCCCCAGCTCTGTGAGGCACCTGCCAGCAGGCCCCCACCCATGTCCAACTCATGTTCCCCACCATCCCCACCCCCCAGCACTGTGGGGCACCCCCAGCAGTCCTCCACCCATGTCTCCCAGCACCCCCACCCCCCAGCCACCAGGGGCAGCCTCCACCAGGCACCCACCCATGTCTCCCACCACCCCCACCCCCCAGCATTGCAGGGGCAGCCTCCACCAGGCCCCCACCCATGTTGACCACCACCCCCACCCCCAGCCACCAGGGGCAGCCTCCACCAGGCCCCCACCCATGTCTCCCACCACCCCCACCCCCCAGCAGTGCAGGGGCACCCACCACCAGGCTCCCACCCATGTCGACCACCACCCCCACCCCCCAGCCACCAGGGGCAGCCTCCACCAGGCCCCCACCCATGTCTCCCACCACCCCCACCCCCCCAGCACTGTGGGGCACCCGCCACCAGGCCCCCACCCACGTCACCCAGCACCCCCACCCCCCAGCACTGTGGGGCACCTGCCAGCAGGCCCCCACCCATGTGCAACTCATGTTCCCCAGCCAACATGTCATCACAATCTAGATCCCTGGTCCCTATGGTCAGCCTCCAAATGCAAAACACCCACCCGAGTATTGCATCCACCCACTCATAATTTGCAATTACATCACAGAACACCAATTGCAAGTTCCGAAACAAACACATTTCCCTCACATACACCCAATGGGTGTCAGTGAATCTCAAAACACATATCATGAAATGCATGAAACCAATGAGATACCACACATTGAAGTTCACCAAAAAAAATATGTATTAAAGGAAACATAAATAGAATAAAAAATGAAGAAACAGAAATGTGAATGTACAAAAATGAAAAGAAGCATGTCCGTTAAAAAAAGCAAAACCAAAAATAAAATTCCAAAGTAATGTTGTCCAAAGTCAATGTCCACAAAACAAAATCCATTGCTCCATGGTTAAAAAGTGAAAAAAAAATACAATCCAACTGTGAACTATGTACATGGGAACAAGCCAGGGTCCATTATCCCAACAAAACAAAGGAAACCTATCTAACTACACTAACTAATAAAAAAACACTATATACAAAAATGTGGCCAATGTCCGAAAGGTCCAAATAAAATAAAAACAAAAATGAAACCTAACACTACCTACATAACTATGTACAAGGGCAGCGGGCTAGTTCCACGGCTCACTTGTGGATGTCCCGGGCCAGGGCATCATCGAACTCCTCCTCAATGTCCCGGAGGCGGTCCTCCTCCATGGCCCCGAGGGTCCGCAGGGCCGTCGACGTCTCCACCTCCAAACCCCTGCGGATTGCCTCGAGGCACTCGGCCCGCCTCAGGGCCCTCCGCATGGAGTTCTCCGCCCTGACCATTGTGAGCCGTGCCTCTTCCGCCCGCTGCCGCTCCGCATCTATGGCGTGGCCCAACCGCTGCCACACGGAAGACACTCTCTGTCCTGGGTCCTCCTGCCCTCCGGCCGATGCCTGCCCCTCCGATGTTGAAGGCCCCGAGCCTTCATGGCTCCCACCACGTTGCTGCTGCTGCTGTGCCTCTGCCCGTGCACTGCCTCCTGCTGCCTGCACATCCTCCGCCGGCTGGGGTGCTGTCGTAGATGTGGCTACCCCTGCTGGACGTCCGACTCCCGACTGTGGCAGGGATGCCTCCTCCACCAGCCTGGCCGCACCGTCAGAGGCAGCTCCACAGGGCACCCAGGTGACTGATGGGTGGGAAGATGGCACAGAGGACGACTGGCGCATAGGGGGTCCAGTTGAGGAGGGGGTCGTAGCAAGCCCCATCAGACGGAGGAATCCGGCCTGGGTGACCTGTCCCAGCAGGCTGACGTGGTCAACGAGCCATTCGAGATGCCGTGCAGTCTCCTCATGAAAAGACTGCAGGTCACCTCGCATGGCCCGTTGACGCCACACCAGCCAGGACAGGCTCAACCCGGACCTGGATAGCCACGTCCGCAGGCAGAGGAAGGCCAGTTGACGTGAGCTCATCCCCTGCCTGAAAACGGGTCTGGACGTAGGCATCCCTGCTGGTGCAAGATGATGCAGGGACAGGATCAGGGACAGGATTGCACACAGGCACCTCCGCGGCGGCCTGTGCTGCCTCCTGTCCCTGGTCATGCACTGCACCACTACCAGCAGTGGGATCCCCACCTCCAGACCCCGTCTCTGGTGCTTGCACGGCCTCCTCCTCCACCAAACCCCCCACCAACCTGGATGACTCCGTGCCATCTTCCCCTGTTGGGCCCTGTGGGGTCCCAGCTGCCCCTTCTGCTGCCGAGGAGTCCAACTCCAACCTCCGCCTCTTGGACCTCCCCCCGGCAGCTGCGGCCTGGGGCTCGGCACCGGACTCCTCACTCCCCGACGAGATGACAACATGGGAGGGGAGCCGGGCCTTGCGTCTCCGGCTGGTGGTGGGATCCCCGCCGCTGTGCTCCACAGCACCTTCTCCGCCCTCTTCATCAGTTGACGCTGCAGACAGGGAGAAACAAAACACAGGCATCAGGGCACTGTACAATGGACACATACACACATGACAGTTGTACATGAGTGGCATTGGCAAACCTCAGACATGTCATCACAATCCCCAACACACATGTCATTACAACTCGCACACATGAGCCATACCACAGCCATATCGCAACTGCCACCACCATCCATACACATACAACAGCATGAGCAGCCAAAGGTGAGCCAGACATCACATGCAACACAGGAAGTGCACCACACATGTACACACACCACCACACTTGCATGCATGTGTACACCTCTGCCAAGTGTCGCAGTGTTCAGACGGGCATCCATGTCACATCTGACAATCAGGCTTCCACATACCGCTGTCACATGCATCCATGTTGCATCACTGTTGCACCCTTGTCAAATACACACACATGCACATGTACACAGTGCTGATACATGCAGCCAAAAACAACATACATGCGTGACATCACAGACATGTCTACTCACATACACATACATCCAAACATATGTGCCCACACAACTGCATTTGGCATGCAAGCCTACACACACAAGCACCATCCATGTCTCACACATTACAGCCCTCGCATGTGTCAGCCCCACGGCCCTGTACACCCCCACCCATACTCAACCCCATACAAACAGATGTGCAACCTGCACACTACTGAATAATCACCACACGCACTGCTCACAATCAGGATGCATGTACACTCACCGCTCGACTCCAGACGGGTCTGCTTCTCAAGGACCTGGACGTGGAGCGCTGGGGATATGCGTTCCAGGACCCTCATCTGTTCTTCCGACAAGTGGCCTCGGCGCCCTTTGGCATCCGCTGCCTTCAAGAGGAGCCTAGCCTTGTTCAGGGTCCTGGACCTGAAGTCCTCCCAGCGCTTCTTGACATGTTGTAAGTCGCGGACTGCCACCCCCTCCACGTTGATGGCAGTCACGATGTCAGTCCAGATCCGAGTCCGTCCTTCCTTGTCGGCGCGGGAACTTCCGAAGAGGGCATCATACTGCCCCAGGACTTGCTCCACCAGGACACCAACTTCAGTGGCACTGAAGCTGGTGCCCCTCTGCCTCTCTGGCCGGGGGTTGTCAGTGGTCACAGATGGTGTTTGCCCCGACATGACAACCCCAGAGGCAGGAGTGGGTGGGCAACTGGGTCCTGGGGCTGGGCTGTGGAGCGATGGAATCCCAGTCGGGAGTCTTTGGTTCCAGCAGGGGTGGTCACAGCAACAGCACCCCTGGCTGATGTGCAGGCAGCAAATGGCAGGGCACGTGGGCAGCAGGCAGTCAGGCAGCAGCAGATGGCAGGTGGGAGCGTGCTCGGGGTTCTGGGGGGCAGTAGTTCGGCCTTCTGGGCAGGAGCGTGGTCTTCCGTGTGCTTACGCGTGGCCAGCTTGATACGGAGTGATTTGGCACGTGAAAAATCTGCACGTCAGCCTGTAATTCGAGGAAAGGCCCTTAGCGCGTAAGCGCGTCTGCACGCATACGCATTTTCATTGGACAGAAGGCCCCTCAAGCGCAAGCGCCCCTGTGACGTGACAGACGTGCATGGGCATTTCAGCGCGCGTGAAAAACTGCACGTCCGCGTGTAATACGAGGAAAGGGCCCATGCGCATAAGCGCGCGTGGAAAACTGCACGTCTGCGTGTAATACGAGGAAAGGCCCTTAGCGCGTATGCACGGCAGCACGCATATGCGATTTCATTGGACCAAAGGCCCTTAGCGCGTTTAACCGTCTGTGACGTGACGCGCGCAGGTGTTTCCCTCATTGCACGTGATGACAGAACACACGTGGATTTCCACCAATCGCGTGTGAAAGTTCCCGGCACCCCAGAACACACGTACCCAGGCTAATCGCGTTTGGAACTTCCCGCGCACCCCGAAACACACGTACCCAGGCCAATTGCGTGTACGCTCACTCCCCCCCGATCACACGCGATGACACTCGGACCGTATCCGAATACGGGAAACCCGCACACGGCAAAAGACGTGCACAGGCGTCAACGCGTCCGCCCACACGAAGGCAGGCGGAGCCGTCCCCGCGCACAGCATAAAAGTGCGCGCAAACAACAAACGCGTATATACAGCTACGATGAATGCCCCATTTGTCGCTGCACTGATCGTGGGACACCGCAGGAGGAGGAGAATAGCCAGGGCACGCATTTTCGCACCACGGACAAGCCTTTTTGGGATGCCTGATGACCAGGTCTACGGCAGGTATAGGTTTCCACCCCATATCATCCTAGACCTGGTCAGGGAGTGGGAAGATGACCTCACATCCCCCACCCTTTGCTCCCAAGCATTGAGCCCGTTTGAGAAGCTGCTCAATGTCCTGCATTTTTTGCCCACTGGGTCATTTCAGCGGACCACTGCCATAGTGGGGGGGTCTCACAGGCCACGCAGTCACGCTGCCTACACCAGGTACTGGCAATCATGACAGCGCACCCCTCAGTCCGCAGGCACATATACATGCCCAGAACACCCGCAGAAAGGCAGGCCGTTGTCCTGGATTTTTTCAGGGTGGCACACTTCCCCAAAGTGCTCGGTGCCATAGATTGCACCCATGTGGCCCTAGGTCCACCTAGGGCCATTGAGCACATCTACCGAAACCGCAAGCACTGGCATTCCATCAATGTACAGGTGGTATGTGATGCAAAGGGAATCATCACCTCTGTCTATGCAAACTACCCTGGCTCCACCCATGACAGTTTCATATACAGAATGTCTGCCCTGAGCCGGGCCCTGGAAGCTGGGCAGCATGGCGACACATGGCTCCTAGGTCAGTACAAATGCCCTTGCACATGCATGCAAGTCACACACAGACAAATATCCAAACCCTAATAATCTCAACTATTATCACTTCCCCAGGGGACAGTGCCTACCCTCTGAGCAACCACATGATGACGCCAATCCGGAACCCCACCACACCACCCCAGGTAAGATACAACGCCCCCCATATTGCAACCAGGGGCATAGTGGAGCGCACATTCGGAGTGCTCAAGTCACGTTTCCGCTCCCTTGACCGCTCTGGTGGGCAACTACTCTATGCACCACCAGTAGTGTGCAGGATCATTGTGGCAGCATGTGTCCTGCACAATGTTGCAACACGGCAGGGAGTCCCGGTGGACATGGTGGTGCCCACACATCCCCAAACACAGGCACAGGCGCTGCCCATGGGAGGGGACAGGGCACGTGGCGACCCAGCTTGTGGCCACATTTTTCACCTAAACTCCCACCCCTGCGGAGTGCACACAGGCCTGGCACATACCAGGTGACAATCGATGATGACAAAGAGACAGTGAACTGTCACAACCCTACCACCCTGAGATAGTTGCCATGGAAGTGCCACATCGTCTGCATCCCTAGCTACTTAAACACAAGCTATCCTGTGTGACCAAAAGGCACACATATGACATATGACATGATATGGGCCATACACAAGTATTCCAAGGCGCAATGAGGCAGGGAGGGGGGAACAAGGGAACACAGAGAACGGTACTACTAGGCCAGGTGTCATTGAGATCGTGCAAGTGCAGGGGTAGGGGGAATGGGAAAAGTGCAAGGGTAAGGGTGGGGGGGAGTCCAGTACAGGGGAAGTAGCCCAAAAAAATAATACATAGGTCGCCTGGTGGCAACTACAAAGGTAAGTGCAGACAAGTGCTGGGAAGGGAGGGCTGTAGGGATAGAGAGACAGTACTGCAGTGCAGGGGTTTCCAGGGAAGCAGTGCAAGTGGAGAGTGGCTGGGCCAGGGACCGAGGTCGGTGAGAGTGGCCCAGTTGCAGCTCCTGTGCAGTTCCAGTGGACAATTCTGCAAGGGAGAGGCAGAGAGTAAGCAGAAGCAAAGAGGAAGGTCTTGAGGTGCTTCCAGAACTGGAGATGGTTCCCCTCAAGTTCAAGTCAGGCCAAAAGTCTGTTCCAGGGGGAGGGCCCTGCTGCGGAGAGAAATCTACCCCCAGCTAGTTGCTCTGAGAAGCAGATGACCCGGACATGCAAGGTGTGCATCACACACACCTGCAAAACAGGCCATGGCCATCACTGTCATGTCACTCAAACCCTCCCAAACATCAACATAACATGGCAAGCAATACCCATACACCAATGCAGTAACAATAAGGTACACATTGCCATGTCCTAAATGTACAGTGGCATCGGACACTGCTGCCTGACTCGGAATCAGATGAAATGACAGACCAACAAAATCTCCCACCCAAAATAAGTCATTTCCAAATGCATTACAACAGTCGTAGACGTAACATCACAATGAATGCCTGTCTACATGCACATTATGCATTGTAAAATCATTACTGCAGCTCATGTGTGCAGTGTCCTACTCCTGCATCACACTGCTCAGCGCACAGCACAGTGAACAGCCATTGTGTGTGATGCACACCCTGAGCATCACATCTAAGTGACAGACCACGTCAAAAAGCAAATTAGGCATGTACTGGATCCATGATCGGTCACAGAACATGTGCTGCCTGGACACAGTGGCCACCAGAAGGCAAACAGTGTACACGTGGATATGCAAGGGTGGGAGTACATGTAGTGCATCAGAGTGCAAGTGTGTGGTTCTGCAAGGACATGCACTCCACATATGCATGTGCACTCAAGTGACCATCAGTGTTCCCTACACATCACATGTGAACATCCATCATGTGTACACCCCAGCATGTCAAACCACAACTATCCCCTCGCACCTGAAAGGAAAACACAACACATGAACAGGCATTGATCAGCAGAACACAACATGTACATAGGATACCACCATTACTATGTCAGAGTTCCCATCACACTGCAGGGTAAGGCAACTATCAACAACAACCCCCCCCCTCCCTCACAAATGACCATGACCCACTGAACAACTGCACCTGGGTCATGGAGCCTCCAAACCTCAATTCCACCTGGCCACAGGATCACCTTTACCCTTCGTCACCATCTCCCACCTTGTGTGTAAAAAGATGCCTGAACCCTCAGAATCCACACTCATTTCCAAAATCACAAAATCCAAGGCATAAAAACGAACCCGAACACCCTCCAGTAGATGACTTGATGTAGCAGTACCTCACAAAGGCCAAGTACTACCACAATGATGCAACAACCAAGGTAGCACAGCAAAACAATGTCACGACAGGATGTGAGACATGTGTGGTACATGACATAGGATGATGCACCATGAATGGATGTGTACTGTCACAGGTCCCCTGTACAGGCACGGGAGTGTCACGAAACAACCACCCCCACCATGTCCCGGGTTCCTGCAAGGTCAAACTCACACAGGCCCCTGAGACCCTGGTGGGGAATGAGGTTCAGGGATATGCAGTCGGGACAGGTGTTGACACACTGGATGACTGGAATGAGTGGCAGGAGAGGGGAGGAGGAATGACACATGAAAGTAGGGAATGCACGAAAATGTACAACCTGCATGAACACATACACAATCCAAACAAACTTGGACATCATTGTCATGGCCTCCTGTAGTCCAGGCTCAGGAGTGGTACGAACCAACCACCCCCTCTAGGGTTTTGGCGCCTGCAAGTTCGGGGCTTACACAGGCATCCGCAACCCCAGTGGGGAAAGAGGGTCAGGGAACGTTGCTTGGATAGGCACGGGAAGCAGGAACACCGGGTAGAGGGTACAGGTTTCAAAATTGCATAGGATCACGGGTGATTAGGGAAAAAAAACATACCAAATTGAACCACACATACATCCATGCATCAGTACACTCCCCAGCAAGCCTATGCAGAGCAGTTCGTAAGAAAAACAACAAGACACTTAGCTCTGGTTTTGAGTGCTGGCCTCCTGCCTGTGCACTCTCAGGTCCGGTTACAGGAGCACTGCAATGCTGCAAAGAGAGCCACAGTCAACAAGCTGTACGTGCCGATTACACAAAAACACAACACCAAACATGCCCCATAGCAACAAACTACTCTACAAACAGACAATCTGTGGTTGATGCTTCGTACCCATATATAACATCACCCCTGTGACGGGTCATACACAGTCAATGCAGTAAGTCAGCCGCTGGTGGGTGTGTGGCAAATGGAACACCAATGTGTCACAATTCACACAACATGCAATGTTCCCTGGGTAAGCAGACAGACCCATATAGCAAGCCATGACTACAGAGCAAGTTGCGTACCACCATGACCGAAACAAAGTTGGCAGTGCATTTATCATGAAGTACGTGGAAAAGACATGCACTGCACCCGAGTATGTCCCTTGCTGTATGTCACTGTGAGCTGCCCCTTTCCATGTCTCGGAAGGCTACATGGTTGATACAAGTGCCTCAATGGGCCTTGGTGTACCGGAGGGTATGTGCCACTGCCCCTGCATGTGTCCCAGACAACCCTACTATCAACAGCCATCACTCCACAAACACATCTGAGCTGCATTGTGTGCTTCAACACCAATATTCGTCTAAGCTCACCCTCAGTGCTGTGACTAAGCCTGCATGTGCAACTCGCCTGGTGCAAGCTTTGCTGTGTTGTGGCCCCCCTGTGATGCTCACCTTGCCTGGAGTTCCTTGGAACATGTCAGCAGTTCTAGGATGTGGGTCTGCAATCACTGTGCCTCTGCTTGTGCACACGTGTGCATGTGGGCACCAACAAACGTGTCCAGAATTCCGTCGTCCAATGGGCTATGTCTGCTGGCAAAGGTGCTCTGGAGGCTCATCCCCCTGCAGAAAGGGCATGAAACACATGATTAATGCTTCAAAGTCATCTGTGTGTGTCTCATCAGGCATCTCATTACTTGACCATGTCAGAGAGTCACATCACAAATCACACCATCAGTCCGTCTTTCACCTCCAAAGTGTGCAACACTATCTACAGCATGAATTGCAACAAGCACATGTACAGGAAAGATATGAAACATACTACACAATGCATAGAAATCAATGTCCACATTAATCATGACACACCCCATCTAGCAAAAGCTGAACAGTGGACAATGACACCTAAATCATCCCCACTAGGGGTGTCAACACAAGTCACACAGCACCAGACATGCCACAGATATGACAGTCCAAAGCCCTTGTGTAAAATGCTGTAACACCGAACCATCCTTGCGAGCCCATGGATAAGGGAGGCAGGAGTGGCATATGTGAGTCAAGGACCCCAAGCAGCAAACACATACACAAGACAACCATGAAGGGCCCAGCTGGAACAGACAGTGGATGCCTTCAAAAGCCACAAAGCACCGCACCGTCACATGAAAGCACAATAGACTAGCAATTTTAAACTAACTCAACTATTAACTAATTACACTAACTATGGAAAACCTACATTACCTATTTAAACTAACTATCAAACAGAAACTTAACTAACTAAACTAAAAGAAAAACAAAAAATGGCCACATACGACCCGGGGGGAGGGGAGGCACCCAGGAGGGGGGAGGTACAGGGTGCTGCTCAACATCCACATGTGATGATGCTGAGCCAAAAAAAAAATCCTCCATGGGCTCAACGCCTGCACAGCACGACCTATGTGGGAGATAGATGGTCGTCCGAGTCTGGCTCATCCTGGAAAGGAGGACGTGGCACAGTAGCCTGGCCACGCCTAGCCGCAGCTTGCCCCTCGTCGGCAGCAAGTCTGCCGGACGGGTGAGCTTGGTTCTGTGTGGCGATGTGACGTAGGTCTGCATGCAGAACCTCACGTGATACACGTGCTTCCTCTTGCAAGGTAGCACGTGTAACACAGAGTTCTTCCTGCAAGGCCTGGCTGGACAACCGCTGCACCTCCCGGCAAGCCTGTAGCTCAGCCGAGATGGTACGCTCAAGCTGTGCAAACCTCTCCTCTGCCTGCTGCCTCTGGGACATCATAAGGACACCCAGAGTGGATCTGAGGGAAGCATACTCCTCCCTCAGGGCAACCATGTGCGCCTCTGCGTGAGCAGCAATTGCTTGACGCAGAGACGACATTTCAGCCTGGCGTGCCCTGTCTGAGGCCGCCATGCCCAGCCTGAGCGAGCGGGCCGTGGACCGTGCCGCCTGCTGCTGGAGAAGCACCTGCCTAGCAGGGGGGAGCACAAATCGGGCCACACGCTCCATGCTCTCAGCGATGTTCTCCATTGCTGCCCCCTGCTGTTCGGAATTGGCAGTCATGTCTTGCTCCCACTCGGTATACAGCGGTTGCGCGCGGCGACCGCGTTGCCGGGCTTGACCCCTGCGGGACCCAAGGACCGGGGGTCCTCGCTGTGTTGGCACCGCCTGCGGCTGCACGACTACATGCCCCCGTCGATGTGATGTCCCAGGCACATCAGTGACTGGTGTGGAGGGTGACCCTGTGTCCCGATCCACCACGGGTGGAGGAACCAAGACTGTCTGATCCCTCAGTGCAGGTGTCGCAGACAGATGAGTGTCCACATCAGAATCACTCACCCCTGACACATGGACTTGATGCTCATCCAACTCAACATGGACGTCAGAGTCGTCATCAAGGCTGGACTCATAGGCAGCCAGAGACAAGATGGACTGCAGCACTTGGGGGTTTTCGTGGCCTACCACCCCACGACCCCCACTAGTGCCGGGTTGATGTGGTGTTACCAACCCTGTGTCTGGCATGACAACACCATCCTCCGCCTCCATTGCGTCATCACCTGAAAAATAGAGAGAAAAAGGTCAATACACATGTCAGAAGCACACGACACACACACACACCGACAGCAAAGGCATCCAGCAGACATGTGACACACAACATATGACCTGGCATGCATGCTGGGTCTACTTTGAATAGCTTCTGTGATCAGACCTGTTGAAAGGTGGCAGTTTCCATGGAAGTGGGTCTATGCAGTGCAGAAAATGTGTATGCCACTCACTACCTACATGTACAAGCACTACATGGTGTGTGCCAGGAAATGTGAAGGCAGTGCAATGTCAAATTCAGACATCACGTGCATTGTGCATTCAATGTGTACCATGTCTAGAAGCCAAGCACCCCTCCACCCCAGTAACAAAGCAGGGATGCCTAGCATGGTATCAAAAGGCTGACCATACACCTGTGTATTGACAGGCAGTGTTGACTGGCATCAACAGCTTAATGTGATTCAAATTTCAACACTGCAAATGATGCTGGGACAGTGGGCAGGACACATGATGGAAACTCCAGAGGCCGCCCACGTGTGAAGAAGACACAACAAGAGTTGGACAGAGTCATTGGCCATTGAACAGGCTGAGGCCTGTGAGCCACACAGATTGTCAGAGCCTAAACATGTGTGCAACGCAGGACTGAGCCACAGTTGACATGGGAAGGCTGATGAGATGGCAGGCAATGTATGTAACCAAGGACTTATATTACAGTGATCATCCAGTCAAGGACACATAGGGGCATGCGTGCAATGCACATGGAGCATGAATGGGCACTCATGTCCCTGCGGGACATCTGACCCATGCACAGTAAAAGTGAGATACCCTGCATCGAGTACTAAGGCTGTACCACACGGCATATGTCTGGCAGATTCTACGCTGGAAGTTAGCATCTACACAGGACACATGAACAAGAAAGTACACATTGGCAAGATTGAAGCAGACCAGTGCAAAGGTGGAACTGGGGTGCAGAGTGGCGGAGGAGGGGCAAGGGAGCATGCCTACATGGAGTCCCGCATGCAGGCAGAGGAGACATGCATGACGGTAGCATTGCATTACTTACACATCAGAACCATGTACGTCACATGTAGCAGCAATCATGCACAACACATCCCAGAGGTGAAACACACACGTCCTCAACAAACACGCATCAACACTCACTGGACTGGGCATCAAAGTCCAGCATCTCTCCCACTCCTTCGACCAATTCAGGTGGTATGAACTCCGCAACGAGAGCCTCATGCGGAGTGGGTTCTTCCTCCTCTGGTGCAGGCCCACCGCCAGTCACCAGAGTCAAGTTGTAATTTGAGGCACGCTTGGCCTTAGTGCTGCGCTTGATGTCTTTCCAACGCTTTTTGCACTCCTGCGCCGTGCGCACCTCATGGCCGAATGAACTGCATTGTTCCGCAACATGCTTCCAGTGGGTGTCACGTTGGGCAGCCGTAGTCTGACTATTGGCACCCACTAGCATGTCACGGCTGTGGCCCCGCACGTAGTCCACGAGGAAGTCCAGTTCCTGCTTACAGAAAGGCTTCTTCCTCGACGTGCAGGAGGTCGTGGCTGTGTGTGGGGTCCCAGCCTGTGCTGCAGGTGCAACCTTCCTCCTCTTGGACTGTGGCGCAGACCCTGGCTGGCTAATGCCGCCCTGACCACCAGTATGGCCAGTGGGTTCGGTGGATTGAGCCAAGGGAGTGGCAGGTCGAGGGATGACCAAAGGCCTGACTTGTGTCAGTGGCAGCTGGGTGCCCACTAATGGACCCTGCGCAGCAACATCAGCTATGGCAGGGTCATTGACCGCAACAGTCCTGGTTGGCAGACTCACAACCGGGGTGCTGTTGGGTGCATCTGCCTCTGCACTTGCCAACACCCGGCTGTTCGGGAAAGCAGATGACATGACTGCCCCAGGGACACGTGTCTTGGTCTGAGCAGCCCGGCCTGCCCCTATGGTTTCCCCCCTGGCCTGTTGGAGATCTACCAAGGGCTCTTCAAGTGCCAACGCAGCCTGCGCTGGCAGACCCTGAGCCTGGGTGGCGGTGTCCACAGCTGCACCTGCAGCTACCACTACCCTTGGGCCCGTGGCAGTTGATGGAACGGACTGCCGGGTCATATGGGTGCCAGTGCCAGATGCAAGAGCTGCATCCCCCGGAACCACAGGGGGTGGTGGCATGACTGCACCGACACAGGCACAACATTGTGCTCAAGTGGCGCACCCCTGCCTCTTCCCCCTCTGTGGCTGCCCTGGACACCCTGGAGTCCCCCTACTCCCTGGTCACCACGGCCACGTCCCCGACCACGCCCGCCACGAGGAGTACGCCCAGCTGAGGCGCCCCTCACCTTTGGTGGCCTCCCAACCATGGCACAGATGTAGTAGTGCTGGCACAGATGGAGCGGTGCCAATGGGAGGTGTACACCACAATTGACGTGGGCAATTGGGGTGAAGGGGGTGGGAAGCAAGATGTTAACAGCCCCCCTGCACCTGCAAGGCTGTATGTGACCCGGTGATGTGGTGATGGGTCACGCAATGCTCAGGCACCCCAAAACTTCAGTAAAACCGTGCACGCAACCCTGCAGCCTACGTGCGTGGATTCAACCTCCCGTAGTACGCGGTGGCACCCAGTAACACGAATAACGCGTACGCGTGGGACACGCAGGCTACTATGACATCAAAAATGGCTGTGATACACAGGGGCACCCGCAGTGGGAAAAAGAGCGTGTGCGACTCACCGTCTGACTAGCGCGATGCAGAAAAACACGCATAGCCAATATCCCCGCCAAAAGAAGAGATACGTCCTTGATAGCTGTGAAGTTGTGATGGCGCGCGAAACAACAGGAAGCAGCAACACACGTCGGTCTCCACGAAAGGCACGTACAGCGAACTGCTGGGCCCGCTCACCTTTAACCCGTGCTGAGGGAAACGCACGCGCGGTCACGTCACTTACGCGCATGGGCCCTTTCCTCGTATTACACGCGGACGTGCAGTTTTTCACGCGCGCTGAAATGCCCATGCACGTCTGTCACGTCACAGGGGCGCTTGCTCTTGAGGGGCCTTCTGTCCAATGAAAATGCGTATGCGTGCAGACGCGCTAACGCGCTAAGGGCCTTTCCGCGAATTACACGCTGACGTGCAGATTTTTCACGTGCCAAATCACTCCATATCAAGCTGGCCACGCGTAAGCACATGGAAGACCACGCTCCTGCCCAGAAGGCCAAACTACTGCCCCCAGAGCCCGAGCACGCTCTCACCTGCCATCTGCTGCTGCCTGACTGCCTGCTGCCCATGTTCCCTGCCATTTGCTGCCTGCACATCAGCCAGGGGTGCTGTTGCTGTGACCACCCCTGCTGGAACCGAAGACTCCCGACTGGGATTCCATCGCTCCACAGCCCAGCCCCAGGACCCAGTTGCCCACCCACTCTTGCTTCTGGGGTTGTCATGTCGGGGCAAACACCATCTGTGACCACTGACAACCCCCGGCCAGAGAGGCAGAGGGGCACCAGCTTCAGTGCCACCGAAGTTGGTGTCCTGGTGGAGCAACTCCTGGGGCAGTATGATGCCCTCTTCGGAAGTTCCCGCGCCGACAAGGAAGGACGGACTCGGATCTGGACTGACATCGTGACTGCCATCAACGCGGAGGGGGTGGCAGTCTGCGACTTACAACATGTCAAGAAGCGCTGGGAGGACTTCAGGTCCAGGACCCTGAACAAGGCCCGGCGCCTCTTGAAGGCAGCGGATGCCAAGGGGCGCCGGGGCCACTTGTCGGAAGAACAGATGAGGGTCCTGGAACGCATATCCCCAGCACTCCACGTCCAGGTCCTTGAGAAGCAGACCCGTCTGGAGTCGAGCGGTGAGTGTACATGCATCCTGATTGTGAGCAGTGCGTGTGGTGATTATTCAGTAGTGTGCAGGTTGCACATCTGTTTGTATGGGGTCGAGTATGGGTGGGGGTGTACAGGGCCGTGGGGCTGACACATGCGAGGGCTGTAATGTGTGAGACATGGATGGTGCTTGTGTGTGTAGGCTTGCATGCCAAATGCAGTTGTGTGGGCACACATGTTTGGATGTATGTGTATGTGAGTAGACATGTCCGTGATGTCACACATGTATGTTGTTTTTGGCTGCATGTATCAGCACTGTGTACATGTGCATGTGTGTGTATTTGACAAGGGTGCAACAGTGATGCAACATGGATGCATGTGACAGCGGTATGTGGAAGCCTGATTGGCAGATGTGACATGGATGCCCGTCTGAACACTGCGACACTTGGCAGAGGTGTACACATGCATGCAAGTGTGGTGGTGTGTGTACATGTGTGGTGCACTTCCTGTGTTTCATGTGATGTCTGGCTCACCTTTGGCTGCTCATGCTGTTGTATGTGTATGGATGGTGGTGGCAGTTGCGATATGGCTGTGGTATGGCTCATGTGTGCAAGTTGTAATGACATGTGTGTTGGGGATTGTGATGACATGTCTGAGGTTTGCCAATGCCATTCATGTACAACTGTCATGTGTGTATGTGTCCATTGTACAGTGCCCTGATGCCTGTGTTTTGTTTCTCCCTGTCTGCAGCGTCAACTGATGAAGAGGGCAGAGAAGGTGCTGTGGAGCACAGCGGCGGGGATCCAAACGCCAGCCGGAGACGCAAGGCCCGGCTCCCCTCCCATGTTGTCATCTCGTCGGGGAGTGAGGAGTCCGGTGCCGCGTCCCAGGCCACAGCTGCCGGGGGGAGGTCCAAGAGGCGGAGGTTGGAGTTGAACTCCTCGGCAGCAGAAGGGGCAGCTGGGACCCCACAGGGCCCAACAGGGGAAGATGGCACAGAGTCATCCAGGTTGGTGGGGGTTTTGGTGGAGGAGGAGGCCGTGCAAGCACCAGAGACGGGGTCTGGAGGTGGGGATCCCACTGGTGCTAGTGGTGCAGTGCAGGACCAGGGACAGGAGGCAGCACAGGCCGCCGCGGAGGTGCCTGTGTGCAATCCTGTCCCTGATCCTGTCCCTGCATCATATTGCACCAGCAGGGATGCCTACGTCCAGACCCGTTTTCAGGCAGGGGATGAGCTCACGTCAACTGGCCTTCCTCTGCCTGCGGACGTGGCTATCCAGGTCCGGGTTGAGCCTGTCCTGGCTGGTGTGGCGTTGCGTCAACGGGCCATGCGAGGTGACCTGCAGTCTTTTCATGAAGAGACTGCACGTCATCTCGAATGGCTCGTTGACCACGTCAGCCTGCTGGGACAGGTCACCCAGGCCGGATTCCTCCGCCTGATGGGGCTTGCTACGACCCCCTCCTCAACTGGACCCCCTACGCGCCAGTCGTCCTCTGTGCCATCTTCCCACCCATCAGTCACCTGTGTGCCCTGTGGAGCTGCCTCTGACGGTGCGGCCAGGCTGGTGGAGGAGGCATCCCTGCCACAGTCGGGAGTCGGACGTCCAGCAGGGGTGGCCACATCTACGACTGCACCCCAGCCGGCGGAGGATGTGCAGGAAGCAGGAGGCAGTGCACGGGCAGAGGCACAGCAGCAGCAGCAACGTGGTGGGAGCCATGAAGGCTCGGGGCCTTAAACATCGGAGGGGCAGGCATCGGCCGGAGGGCAGGAGGACCCAGGACAGAGAGTGTCTTTCGTGTGGCAGCGGTTGGGCCACGCCATAGATGCGGAGCGGCAGCGGGCAGAAGAGGCACGGCTCACAATGGTCAGGGCGGAGAGGTGGGCTGAGTGCCTCGAGGCATGTTAGGGAGAATTCTCTGTTTAGGCTGAATTTCCTAACCTAGTGAGTCCCCCAGCAGCTTTGCTGGATTTCTGGAGTTTGTTTTTCCCATCCTGCCAAGAGTGTGACCCTTTTCCTCTCACTCTTGGACATGTATGTGTGTAATTCCTTTGAGATGTCAATGTGTTCGATGGGCTATGGGGTCTTTTACTCCATAGGGTCTCATAAGTTTTTCTATGTGTGTCACTCTGCACCCTACGTGTCGTGACACGGGGGCGCCCTAGCAGGTCCCCCCACCATAGACTCCATACCCGGGGACTGACTACTGTCTCCCCGGGCATGTAAAGTCACCATTGGCTTTTACTAGACCTAAATTTACTAACAGAACTAGTACCAACCATCTTATTGTGGACGTGCTAGTAGGGGTAATACGATTACTCCTGGATATGTTACTCGAGGGGGCACTGTCCCGTCCCTCCTCGTCGAGTTTTGGCTGGTGGCAGTGGAAACTACTTGTTATGTTCGACCCCGAGCATAACCCTATGGGATTCGTCCCATTGTTGAAGATTGATACTGTTTTTCGTTAATCTCCAACGTACCACCAATCTACTTATCTTAAATAGGTTTATCGAGTGGTATTTTCTGCCAGAACTCGGGTTGTAAAATGGCGTCTGTGTTTTTCTCTGTGACTCCTAAACCAAAGGTTGAGCCCTTTGTTCCACTTTTGGCGGGCCTCTGGACAGAGACCCGCGAAGGTGGCGCCATTCTGTCTGGGTTACCTCAGGGGTGTGGGAGGGGGTTTAGACACCCTGGACCGAGTTGCCTTGCCAACTCAGGTCGCACTCTGGAGTGATTGGCCCAGGTGGTGAGCCTTCCCGCTCACCACTTAGCATGTGTTGATTGACAAGCTAGGCTGAATGAATGGGGGACGTCTGCATAAAAGCAGGGCCTTTGGGACTGGATCTTCAGGAAGTCGCCACTGGACCTAAAGAATCCGACGAGGGTAACGTTGACTCGACCTGCACGACGACACCTCCGGTGGAGCCCTGCGGAATCGTCTCACAATCTCCCGACGACAGAAGAGATCTCCCTGCCGGAGAGGCTCTTTCCCTGGCTGGTGGGAACAACCAGTCTTCTTCTTCTTTGTGCTTTTTGGTCGCCCAGGACGCAGTGGTCGAATTGCCCGTGCAGAGCACCCGGCAACCGGATAGCCACTACTCCTGCACCGTGATCGAAAGGTGGTGCCTTGTGATGAAGCACTCCGCGGCTGGTTTCTTCCCTGGTGGTGCACCGGACATCTTCTCTTCGACGACGAGAGCATCTCTTCTCTTGGCCAAGACCCGTCGTGCATCCACCACCAGGAACAACTGCCCCCGTCGGAGCTGTCTTCCACAACAAGGTACCGTAACCGCCTGGCTTCCCTTTTCGATCGGTTCGTGTGAGGTATCTGATTCCTCTCCGTTCCGTTGGGTTGCCTCCAAGCTTTATTCACTCTTTGTTCTGAACTGGTTCCACCTGTCGCTAACCAATTTGCTAAACGAGACTTGAATGCATCACCCGTAGAGACTTTCCAGGACATCGTGCCTTGCCTCTCACCGAGTGGGCCTGGCCGCCGAACTGTATGATCTAGTGTGATTAATGCTTTCTTGCCGTGCATTTTTACCCGCTTCAGTGCGAACCGTGTTGACTTTGTTACCTGCCTTTCTCTTCTCTTCCTTCCTCACTAAATATTCGAGTGTCATCTGGGTTGAGGTATACACCTCTGTCTGAAAATAAGTGGTGCCGTAGAACCTAGAGTTGTCGATAGTGTGGTTCAGGGGATTGAGCTTATTCCATTCTGCAGAGTAATTGTATTTTGAATTATTTGCCGTGGTTTGCTTTAGTATTTTTCATAGACGTGCTGTTATCAATAAATAACTTACTATCTTTATACTAAAGCCTGGTTGCGTGTTTACTCGTTTTGCTGCAGAGAATTACCCTATCTTGTATGCTCCCTATACTGACCAACTTTTCTTGAGAGAAGTCTGACTGCTCAGCCACAGCTACCAATTGAATCTGTGTGGTACAGACTGCGACCAAGTGGGTTCATCGCAACACCTGTAGTCCTAAATCTTTTGCAGTGGTCCCAGAGGGAACTGCACAGGTTTCCGCCTAACACTGGTGTACAGCGGTGGGATTAGTATCGAGTATACAGTTTAGAGTGTTTTTCGACGCTGTAGAACGACTAACCACAAAACGTTACAAAAGCAACTTTCAAAAAACATGTCTACAATGGAAATTTACAGCCAAGAGTCTTTGTCGGATAAAAATACTGAGAGTCTGCGAGCTCTCTGTAGACAAGAGAATCTTCCTGTAAAAGGCAAGAAGTTAGAACTGATAGAGAGATTGCTGGCGAACCAAAGTCTGGGTACTGGTTCAGAGGAACCAAACTCTCCAGCAACTGTAGATAACAGTAATGGTGTTGATCTGAATCGTAATTCTGATGATAGCGATGAAGAGGCTGACGAGGACGGCGAGGCTAACGAAACTGTCTCACCTGTTCCTCTACCTGCCTTACCAACTGTGCCTACGGGGCCAATACCAGGTCCCACGAGTAATTCTGCTTATTTTGAACTTGAAAAAATGAAGCTCGAATTAGAACATAAACGATTCTTGGCTCAAGCTGAGCAGAGACAAGCGGAGTTAAGACTCAGGGAAATAGAGCTTAATCATGAGTTACAAATGAAAAAGTTGTCTATGGAAAATGCTTCTCTCTCCTCTGGTTCCTCTAGGAGCTCCAGTCCCAAAAGACCCCGGATGCCGAAGGAATTAGTGGGTATGTACGATCCGAGATTGGATGTTTTGGATTGGTTGAAACTGTTTGAATACAATCATGGGCTCCAGGACATCACCGGGAATGCGTTACTTCCCTGGTTGTTCTCTAGGCTTCCTCCTGTTGCGACTGATGTGGTAATGGAATTGGGGGAGGTGGATAAGACGGATTACGAAAGTGTGAAACTAGCTTTGATAGCTAGATTCGGGAAGACCCCTTCCCAGTATCTTAAGAGGTTTAGAACCCTCAAAAAGCATGATGGTACCCCTTGGGCTACCTGGGTGAGTGAAGGGTTGAAAAACTTAGAGGGATGGATTAAGGGTTACAAAGTTGACACTTACGAGGGTATGCGAAATCTTTTTATGTTGGAGTCGATTTATGATGCCTGTTCTCCTGAGCTCAGACAGCACTTGGCTGATTCGAAGGAATTAGATTCCAGGGCTCTAGCTAAGGCTGCTGACTTGTGGGTTGCCAACAGGGCTACTCACAAGGATTCTGGGGCAACTCAGAAAAAGGACGAGGGAAAACAGCCTAAAAAAGACTCAAAAGAGAATTCGAATAACTCACATTCCAAAGAGGGCCCCAAACAAAACCAGAAGGGTAAGCCACCGGGAAAACCACAGCAGAATAGTGTGTCTTCTGGTGCCAAACCGGAAGGAGGTCAGAACAAGCCACCATTCCAGAAAGCATTCGGGAAATGCTTTGTTTGTGGCTCGACTGATCACGTGAAAGGAGATCCCAGATGTAAGGGTAAACCTTCAGGGGTCCAGCTTGTCTCCTTAGCCTTCGCTCCAGAGGAGGAAGTCCAAATGGCAAGTGGAAACTTTCTACTGCTAGCTGACGAACCCATTGGAGTCTCAGCCAGCGTTTCTTTAGTATCTCTGGGGTTGTGGGAACAACAGAATTTAGATGTCTATAATTCTATCCCCGATAATACTAAAGAGTATTATAAGGACAGTGTCCAGGTGAATGGTCAGGAGACGCCTGCCATTAGGGACACTGGGGCCAGCATAACTGTGGTGGATAAATCGTTTTTTCAGGCTGAGGATGTTGCTAAGGCACCCAAACGCCTCACCAAGTTAGCTGGAGGGCCTGTGCAGATGCTTCCCCAATTACCAGTTCTCATCCAGTGTAACGACATGACTGTAAAGATACCTGTCAGCATACAGAGTGAGGTACCAGGACGCGTACTGTTGGGTAACGATTTGAAAACTCTCGGAGTTGTATCGCATACTCCCAGACCTCCTAGTAAACGGTTACAGGAGCTAACCAGACCTGCAAGAGAGAGGACCCTGCGCGGTACTCTCGGGGAGATGATGAAGAAAGAAATCACTCCTGCTCCATTGGAAATGGCGGCCGCTGTCTCTAGGAACACAGAAGTAAAAGGGAAACCTAAAACTTCCAAACCGAAACCAACAGCCCACATTCCGATGCAGCCGACACGGACTTCCCCGCGGTTGTCCAACGTCACACCCGTAATTCCACCTCCAGCTGCGGCTGAGGGGGAAGTACAACCCTGTATGGTAGAATTAGACTCTGAAGAAGAGCTAATGGAAGGCCAGGAACTCATTGGAGATCTGGATCCTGTTGACCATCCTGAGTTGCAGTCGTTACTGGCAGAAGGTGGACCCAGCAGGGCAGACTTCAGTAAGGGACAGAGAGAATGTCCAACTCTGGAAGGTCTTCGCCGTCAGGCAAAAACTCAGGCTGAAGGGCAAGAGCCTGGAAACATAGGTTGCACTGGGAAGATGGCCTCTTCTATAGTGAACCAATCGAGTCTGCACCTGGAGACTACAAACGCCTTGTAGTACCCCAAGAGAACAGACCACAGTTCTTGCAGTTAGCCCACGAGATTCCTTTGGCTGGTCACTTGAGTTTCAAGAAGACTAAGGAAAGGCTCTCACTCTACTTCTATTGGCCAAAAATGGGGGCCGAAGTAGAAAAACACTGCAGAAGCTGCCATACCTGCCAAATCTCTGGTAAGGTTGGGTCCAAGAATGTGGCACCGTTAGTGCCTCTTCCCGTTGTGGGAGTCCCATTTGAGAGAGTAGGGATTGATATCGTTGGTCCCCTTGATCCTCCAACCTCCTCAGGCAACAGGTTTATACTTGTTGTAGTAGACCATGCTACTAGGTATCCTGAGGCAATTCCTATGAGGACTGTTACAGCTCCGGCTGTGGCTAAGGCCCTCCTTGGTATTTTTACTAGGGTCGGATTTCCTAAGGAAGTTATCTCTGACAGGGGGTCAAATTTTATGTCCCACTACATGAAAGCCATGTGGAAAACCTGCGGAGTAACTTACAAGTTCTCAACGGCTTACCACCCACAAACCAATGGGTTGGTAGAACGGTTCAACCGAACCATGAAGAGCATGATAGGTGCTCTAGAAGAACCCCTTAAGCGTAAGTGGGACCTTCTATTGCCATGCCTTCTTTTTGCTTATAGAGAAGTCCCTCAGGAGGGAGTAGGCTACTCTCCCTTCGAACTACTCTATGGTCATCCCGTCAGAGGTCAGTTGGCCCTGATTAAGGAGGGGTTGGAGAGTGCTCCTTCCCCCAAGCCAGTCAGAGTGACTGACTACGTGATAGGTCTCCGGAGGAGAATGTCGCACCTGATGACAGAAGCAAGCGATAACTTGAAAGCTGGACAAGCATTGGTCATGCACTGGCACGATCAAAAGGCTAACATGGTTGAGTTCGCTCAAAACCAGCTTGTTCTTGTTATGATCCCCACAAGGCAGAGGGCCTTGCAAGATAAATGGATGGGACCCTACCGAGTAGTGGGTAAGCTCGGCGAGGTGAACTATCTGGTGGACTTGGGTAACCCCAAGGAGGCTCCGACAGTCTTTCACACCAACCGACTTAAAGCGTATGTCTCACGACCTGATGTAGGAGCGTTGCTTCTAGCATCGGCCGAGGAAGAAGAAGAGAGTGAAGCTCTTCCGGATCTCCTCAGAGGCTTACCTTTAGATGAAAACATTGAAGGAGTAAATCTCTCCTCCAATCTGACACCCGAGCAACAAGAAGAGTGCAAGTCTATGTTGAATCAGTTTGCCTCTCTGTTCTCGCTCTCACCAGGCTTGACCCCTTGGGGCCAGCACGAGATACTCACTGGTGACTGTCTGCCTGTCAAAAGCAGAGGATATCGCATGTCAGAAAACGTAAGAACCCACATCAAAGGTGAGGTCAGCAAGATGCTTGATCTCGGGGTAATAGAGCCCTCTACTAGTCCATGGTCTAGCCCAGTTGTGTTAGTACCAAAGGCCGGATCTAAAGAACTTAGATTCTGCGTGGATTATAGAGCTCTTAACGCAGTCACCACGACTGATGCCCACCCTTTGCCAAGAACAGATGAGTTGGTGGATAAACTTGGCGCCGCCAAGTTCCTCAGCACATTTGACTTGACGTCAGGCTATTGGCAAATAGCCCTGACCAACCATGCCAAGGAGAAAACTGCATTTTCTACCCCCGTTGGTTTATACCAATTTACGGTAATGCCTTTCGGACTAAAAAATGCACCTGCTACGTTTCAACGGATGGTAAACCAAGTTCTAACCGGGATGGAGGACTTCTGCATGGCATACTTGGATGACATAGCAGTGTTCAGCAATTCCTGGGACGAACATGTAACCCACCTGAGAGATGTTTTGCAGGCTCTTAGACGAGCCAATCTGACCATAAAGGCGAGTAAATGCCAAATTGGACAGAGTAAGGTAGTCTACCTTGGGCATGAGGTAGGCGGTGGCGAAATAAGGCCTTTGCTCAGTAAGATTGAAGCTGTGCAAAATTGGACAACACCGACTACTCAGACTCAGGTGAGAGCCTTCCTAGGCCTCACCGGGTATTACAGGAATTTCATAGAGAACTATGGGACCATAGCTTCTCCACTGAATGTCATCTCCTCGCCCAAATTCCCTAAAAAGGTTAAATGGAACGAGGAGTGCAATCAGGCTTTTGAAAACCTGAAAAAGGCTCTTTGCCAAACCCCAGTACTCAGAGCTCCTGAGTACCGCCAACACTTCATTGTGCAGACAGACGCTTCCAATGTAGGGATAGGTGCCGTACTCAGTCAACTGGATGGGAAAGGTAGGGAGCACCCCGTTTGCTACATCAGCCGCAAGCTGAAGGATCCTGAAACAAGGTGGGCAACAATCGAAAGAGAATGCTTTGCCATCGTGTGGGCTCTGAAGAAGTTTAGGCCATACTTGTATGGTTCTACTTTTGTTATTCAGACGGACCACCAACCCTTGAGATGGTTAATGCAAATGAAAGGGGAAAACCCAAAACTACTGAGATGGTCGATCTGCCTGCAAGGGTTCGATTTCACCATTGAGCACAGGTCAGGATGTCACCACCAAAATGCTGATGGTCTCTCTAGGATGTATATCATCGACTAGAGGTATGAGATTCATCCAGGAGTGGATTAAATCCTCCTGTCCCTTAGTCTGGGGGGGGCGAGTGTTAGGGAGAATTCTCTGTTTAGGCTGAATTTCCTAACCTAGTGCTGGATTTCTGGAGTTTGTTTTTCCCATCCTGCCAAGAGTGTGACCCTTTTCCTCTCAATCTTGGACATGTATGTGTGTAATTCCTTTGAGATGTCAATGTGTTCGATGGGCTATGGGGTCTTTTACTCCATAGGGTCTCATAAGTTTTTCTATGTGTGTCACTCTGCACCCTACGTGTCGTGACACGGGGGCGCCCTAGCAGGTCCCCCCACCATAGACTCCATACCCGGGGACTGACTACTGTCTCCCCGGGCATGTAAAGTCACCATTGGCTTTTACTAGACCTAAATTTACTAACAGAACTAGTACCAACCATCTTGTTGTGGACGTGCTAGTAGGGGTAATACGATTACTCCTGGATCTGTTACTCGAGGGGGCACTGTCCCGTCCCTCCTCGTCGAGTTTTGGCTGGTGGCAGTGGAAACTACTTGTTATGTTCGACCCCGAGCATAACCCTATGGGATTCGTCCCATTGTTGAAGATTGATACTGTTTTTCGTTAATCTCCAACGTACCACCGATCTACTTATCTTAAATAGGTTTATCGAGTGGTATTTTCTGCCAGAACTCGGGTTGTAAAATGGCGTCTGTGTTTTTCTCTGTGACTCCTAAACCAAAGGTTGAGCCCTTTGTTCCACTTTTGGCGGGCCTCTGGACAGAGACCCGCGAAGGTGGCGCCATTCTGTCTGGGTTACCTCAGGGGTGTGGGAGGGGGTTTAGACACCCTGGACCGAGTTGCCTTGCCAACTCAGGTCGCACTCTGGAGTGATTGGCCCAGGTGGTGAGCCTTCCCGCTCACCACTTAGCATGTGTTGATTGACAAGCTAGGCTGAATGAATGGGGGACGTCTGCATAAAAGCAGGGCCTTTGGGACTGGATCTTCAGGAAGTCGCCACTGGACCTAAAGAATCCGACGAGGGTAACGTTGACTCGACCTGCACGACGACACCTCCGGTGGAGCCCTGCGGAATCGTCTCACAATCTCCCGACGACAGAAGAGATCTCCCTGCCGGAGAGGCTCTTTCCCTGGCTGGTGGGAACAACCAGTCTTCTTCTTCTTTGTGCTTTTTGGTCGTCCAGGACGCAGTGGTCGAATTGCTCGTGCAGAGCACCCGGCAACCGGATAGCCACTACTCCTGCACCGTGATCGAAAGGTGGTGCCTTGTGACGAAGCACTCCGCGGCTGGTTTCTTCCCTGGTGGTGCACAGGACATCTTCTCTTCGACGACGAGAGCATCTCTTCTCTTGGCCAAGACCCGTCGTGCATCCACCACCAGGAACAACTGCCCCCGTCGGAGCTGTCTTCCACAACAAGGTACCGTAACCGCCTGGCTTCCCTTTTCGATCGGTTCGTGTGAGGTATCTGATTCCTCTCCGTTCCGTTGGGTTGCCTCCAAGCTTTATTCACTCTTTGTTCTGAACTGGTTCCACCTGTCGCTAACCAATTTGCTAAACGAGACTTGAATGCATCACCCGTAGAGACTTTCCAGGACATCGTGCCTTGCCTCTCACCGAGTGGGCCTGGCCGCCGAACTGTATGATCTAGTGTGATTAATGCTTTCTTGCCGTGCATTTTTACCCGCTTCAGTGCGAACCGTGTTGACTTCGTTACCTGCCTTTCTCTTCTCTTCCTTCCTCACTAAATATTCGAGTGTCATCTGGGTTGAGGTATACACCTCTGTCTGAAAATAAGTGGTGCCGTAGAACCTAGAGTTGTCGATAGTGTGGTTCAGGGGATTGAGCTTATTCCATTCTGCAGAGTAATTGTATTTTGAATTATTTGCCGTGGTTTGCTTTAGTATTTTTCATAGACGTGCTGTTATCAATAAATAACTTACTATCTTTATACTAAAGCCTGGTTGCGTGTTTACTCGTTTTGCTGCAGAGAATTACCCTATCTTGTATGCTCCCTATACTGACCAACTTTTCTTGAGAGAAGTCTGACTGCTCAGCCACAGCTACCAATTGAATCTGTGTGGTACAGACTGCTACCAAGTGGGTTCATCGCAACACCTGTAGTCCTAAATCTTTTGCAGTGGTCCCAGAGGGAACTGCACAGGTTTCCGCCTAACAAGGCAATCCGCAGGGGTTTGGAGGTGGAGACGTCGACGGCCCTGCGGACCCTCGGGGCCATGGAGGAGGACCGCCTCCGGGACATTGAGGAGGAGTTCGATGATGCCCTGGCCCGGGACATCCACAAGTGAGCCGTGAAACTAGCCCGATGCCCTTGTACATAGTTATGTAGGTAGTGTTAGGTTTCATTTTTGTTTTTATTTTATTTGGACCTTTCGGACATTGGCCACATTTTTGTATATAGTTTATTTTATTAGTTAGTGTAGTTAGATAGGTTTCCTTTATTTTGTTGGGATAATGGACCCTGGCTTGTTCCCATGTACATAGTTCACAGTTGGATTGTATTTTTTTTTCACTTTTTAACCATGGAGCAATGGATTTTGTTTTGTGGACATTGACTTTGGACAACATTACTTTGGAATTTTATTTTTGGTTTTGCTTTTTTTAACGGACATGCTTCTTTTCATTTTTGTACATTCACATTTCTGTTTCTTCATTTTTTATTCTATTTATGTTTCCTTTAACACATATTTTTTTTGGTGAACTTCAATGTGTGGTATCTCATTGGTTTCATGCATTTCATGATATGTGTTTTGAGATTCACTGACACCCATTGGGTGTATGTGAGGGAAATGTGTTTGTTTCGGAACTTGCAATTGGTGTTCTGTGATGTAATTGCAAATTATGAGTGGGTGGATGCAATACTCGGGTGGGTGTTTTGCATTTGGAGGCTGACCATAGGGACCAGGGATCTAGATTGTGATGACATGTTGGCTGGGGAACATGAGTTGCACATGGTTGGGGGCCTGCTGGCAGGTGCCCCACAGTGCTGGGGGGTGGGGGTGGTGGGGAACATGAGTTGGACATGGGTGGGGGCCTGCTGGCAGGTGCCCCACAGTGCTGAGGGGTGGGGGTGGTGGGAGACATGAGTTGGATATGGGTGGGGGCCTGCTGGCAGGTGCCCCACAGTGCTGGGGGTGGGGGTGCTGGGAGACATGGGTGGGGGCCTGGTGATGTGGGTGCCCCTGCACTGCTGGGGGGTGGGGGTGGTGGGGAACATGAGTTGGACATGGGTGGGGGCCTGCTGGCAGGTGCCCCACAGTGCTGGGGGGTGGGGGTGGTGGGAGACATGAGTTGGACATGGGTGGGGGCCTGCTGGCAGGTGCCCCACAGTGCTGGGGGTGGGGGTGCTGGGAGACATGGGTGGGGGCCTGGTGATGGGTGCCCCTGCACTGCTGGGGGCCGGGGGTGGTGGGGAACATGAGTTGGACATGGGTGGGGGCCTGCTGGCAGGTGCCCCACAGTGCTGGGGGGTGGGGGTGGTGGGAGACATGAGTTGGACATGGGTGGGGGCCTGCTGGCAGGTGCCCCACAGTGCTGGGGGGTGGGGGTGGTGGGGAACATGAGTTGGACATGGGTGGGGGCCTGCTGGCAGGTGCCCCACAGTGGTGGGGGGTGGGGGTGGTGGGGAACATGAGTTGGACATGGGTGGGGGCCTGCTGGCAGGTGCCCCACAGTGCTGGGGGTGGGGGTGGTGGGGAACATGAGTTGGACATGGGTGGGAGCCTGCTGGCAGGTGCCCCACAGTGCTGGGGGGTGGGGGTGGTGGGGAACATGAGTTGGACATGGGTGGGGGCCTGCTGGCAGGTGCCCCACAGTGCTGGGGGTGGGGGTGGTGGGAGACATGAGTTTGACATGGGTGGGGGCCTGCTGGCAGGTGCCCCACAGTGCTGGGGGGTGGGGGTGGTGGGGAACATGAGTTGGACATGGGTGGGGGCCTGCTGGCAGGTGCCCCACAGTGCTGGGGGGTGGGGGTCCTGGGAGACATGGGTGGGGGCCTGGTGTAGGCTGCCCCTGCACTGCTGGGGGGTGGGGGTGCTGGGAGACGTGGGTGGGGGCCTGGTGGCGGGTGCCCCACAGTGCTGGGGGGGTGGGGGTGGTGGGAGACATGGGTGGGGGCCTGGTGGAGGCTGCCCCTGGTGGCTGGGGGGTCGGGGTGCTGGGAGTCGTGGGTGGGGGCCTGGTGGAGGCTGCCCCTGGTGGCTGGGGGGTGGGAGTGGTGGGAGACATGGGTGGGGGCCTGGTGGAGGCTGCCCCTGGTGGATGGGGGTGGGGATGCTGGGAGACATGGGTGGGGGCCTGCTGGCAGGTGCCCCACAGTGCTGGGGGGTGGGGGTGGTGGGGAACATGAGTTGGACATGGGTGGGGGCCTGCTGGCAGGTGCCCCACAGTGCTGGGGGGTGGGGGTGCTGGGAGACATGGGTGGGGGCCTGGTGGAGGATGCCCCTGGTGGCTGGGGGGTGGGGGTCCTGGGAGACATGGGTGGGGGCCTGCTGGCAGGTGCCCCACAGTGCTGGGGGGTGGGGGTGGTGGGGAACATGAGTTGGACATGGGTGGGGGCCTGCTGGCAGGTGCCCCACAGTGCTGGGGGGTGGGGTGGTGGGAGACATGGGTGGGGGCCTGGTGGAGGCTGCCCCTGCACTGCTGGGGGGTGGGGGTGGTGGGAGACATGGGTGGGTGCCTGGTGGTGGGTGCCCCTGCACTGCTGGGGGGGTGGGGGTGGTGGGAGACATGGGTGTGGGCCTGGTGGAGGGTGCCCCTGGTGACTGGGGGTGCAGGGGGACATGCGTTGGTGGGCAGTAGTGCAAGTTGACATGTGGGTTGGCTGGGGGTCATGGCCATGGTGGATGGTGTGCCTGCAGGACATGTGCAGGGTAGGCCCCTGTAGTGTGAGCCACCTGCAGGGGCCGTGGAGGGTGTAGAGGGAACACCTGGGAGGACCCACACGTGCAATTCACGTGTGGTGCTCCCCGTGCACCCCTGTAATACACGTACCCTGATGGAATCGCGTGTGTAACTTCCCGCGCACCCCTGGAATACACGTGCCCTGCTGATGTCGCGTGTGAAACTTCCCCCGCACCCCAAAATACACGTACCATGATGAAAATGCGTGTGGAATTTCCTGCGCACCCCTGAAATACACGTGCCCTGCTGAAATCGCGTGTGGCACTTCCCGCGCACCCCTGAGATACGCGTACCCCCAATCGCGTGTGGAAATTCCCGCGCACCCCTGAAATACACGTACCCTGCTGAAATCGCGTGTGGCACTTCCTGCGCACCCCTGAGATACGCGTACCCTGCTCGCACGGGCCCAATCGCGTGTGGAAATTCCGGCGCACCCCTGAGATACGCGTACCCTGCGGAAATCGCGTGTGGAACTTCCCCCGCACCCCTGAAATACGCGTACCCTGCTCGCACGGGGCCAATCGCGTGAGGTTCTTCCCGCGCACCCCAGTGATACACGTAGCCCGCTTGCCGTGCTGGTACAGGGTTAGCGCAGCCCTTTGCGCTGGATTGGGTATATTGATGGCTTTTCCCTGCGCGAGAGGCGTTCTTGGGGGCGTAACTGGCGCTGCTGCAGGGTCGCTGCGCCACTGTGCGCCACGGCTGGTTTTGGTGGCTGGAATCCATGAATACGCTGTGCGCGGAAATGGATTTTAGCGCACGCGGCTGGCGCAGGGATTCGCACGCGCACACTGTGCGCCAGCCGCGTGCGCCACTTGTGCGCTGAATTCTATGAATGACCCCCTTAATTACAAAATGAATAATAAATGTTCTTGAACATTTGTTTTATTCTTAACAAATCTTGAATAATGTGAATACTAAGAAGTGGCTATTGAATCTGTAGTGTTGGAGTAATATTACTGCTGTTGGGTCTTCTGCAGCACTCTGTACGGGTGAGACCAGAATACAGCAAACACGATAGACATTTTAACATCTATTTTGATTCAACTGCAGTGTGTGAGTTATTACTTACACAATATTATAGGCACACATATATCAATAACTTTTCATGAAATGCGTGTTTCATCCAGACTATATAGGTTTATCCTCAATAAGGGCACCACAAAGCACAACTAATGAAGACCAACTACCTTTGTTTAAGTGTATGTCTTCCTTCAATGGGAAGAGTGAAGGAGGATTTATTCGTGCACTGTTCTTTGATTAGCTATGTTCTATGTTTCATTCATCTGCCTTTATATTTGAATGCAAATGGTATTTTTATGTAATGTACTCAGTAGCAATGTGCAGAAATATTAGTAGTCCCTTCAAAAAGGGTAAATGTAATATTTTAAGAGGTATAGAAGAAAAAGCCAACAGACCTGTTTAGTACAGCCTTGCAGTCAGTGTGACTTAAAGCATACATTACACATACATCTTTCCACCATTTACTGTGACAGTTGTCTACGGTCTGCAGTGAGCCAAACAATAACACATAGCAAATATCTTTAAGAGGTGCCAACACATGTATATTAAAAACAAACACATACAAAAGAAGCTGTTATCTTACAAGAGCAACACAAACGTGAGAGCTTAAGGGAAATGTGTGTCTCTCTTTCCAGCCACAAACAAACAATTTACATTAAAAAAAGGGAATAGTGGAACAAGGGAAATAAAAAAATAAAAAAAATGTCCATCCCTGTGGAAGGCCTTGTTGAACCTCTCCACACAATGCCCAATGATGACCTCCACGTCATTTGGCTGGCTTTGGAGTTCCTGTAACTTCCTCTTTTATTTGATCATGATGGAGGGCTTGTTGGAGTTGTCCATTTGCTAATTCGGTGTTGTTCGATGTGTAGTCAGAGCATCTGTGCAATCTTACTTTGGTCCAGAGACATTCCCAAAGAACAAATTCCTAGCATCTGTTCCTGATTTCCATCTGAGAAAAGGAACAGGTATACATATTATTTAATCTATTTCATTGCTCAGTATAAGGTTCAATTATTATGCAGTATAGTACAGAGTTTACCGTTAATTTGGAGTTTATAGTTAGTTTAGCGTTCACAGTGTTTAAAGTTTAGAGTGTTTATAGCATTTATAATTCAAAGTTTACAGCTAGAATTCATAGTTCGAATTTAGAGTTAAGGTTTAGAATTTCAAGTTTATCAAGTGTAGCATTTTACATTCATTTAAAAGTAAGTTAAATGTCAACTGAGACACAGATTTTACAATTATCTTGGTCCAGCTTGCCACCACATTCTGCTGTTTTTGCAGGCCTTTTATGACTGCCGCATACTTGCATACCCAATCTCATAAGTATGTCTCGCTTCCTTCAGAGCACATCATCCCATTGATGTTCAGCCTATTTGGGGATGCGTTCTCACCTCTATCCTGCAGACCACCTTCTTCTATTGTGCCTTCATTACTGCGAGGGGGTTTGCTCTCGCACACTATTCCAGCACAGGTGGAATGTAACGTGCTACGCAGCATATTAGGCAGGTCCCCATCCATTCACTGAATTATGTGGTTTTAGCAGACAATGATCTCAAAATGGCTGAGTCCACACATAGTGATCACTAACTTCTCACTACATGGTTATAGCCATACAGTCTACAAAAAGAAGATGTGAATAAAGTGTCTCTAATGTGTAGCAACCTGAAAAACTATATAGCCCTGCACATTATTTCAATATATTTATAATAGTTCAAATTTTATTAATCAAAAAACCCCAATCATAAAATAATCACATCACATAAAACATCATAAAAAAAATCATGTCAAAAACAACATGAGTGAAAAACAACATGTATGAGTCTTGTTAGTACAGTGCAACATATCCTCCGTGTGAGACTTCACACTGGTGCCTTTTTCTTTTAATAGATTGGTGTGCTTTTTCTCTTATTCTTATCAACGCCCTACATGTACACGTTTCTGTCCATTTTACACATATAAATGTTGGACATTCATCAGGGGCAGTGTTGTCTTGTGACTGTTAAAACCCCAAGTATTTTCAAATTCTCTTCAAATCTTTTTCGGTACCCTGAAAAATAAAGACTCTTTTTTTAGTATTTAATATTTATTATTACAGATCTTTCCGCTCTAACCACGGCCAATATGCACTGAATTGTCTAGCTTCTGTGTGTATGACGAAATGTAAATCTGTAGGGGGCAAAAATGAACTACACACACATGTCCTCACAATGAAACAACTGCTTGCCTCAATGATACTCCAGTTGCTTTTCCATCCCAACAAATTCTATTCCCCATTAAAAACACTTGACCTTTCCCTAACTTATTAAGACATTGCAGCTGGCTTGGCTGATGGGGCCACGGCTTCCAAGTTGAGCCAATTCCTAGCCACAAGTCAAGTCTGATCACCGAGCCAGAGGTCAGGTATCTAGCTGGGCTGCAAAATGGTCACACTTCTGACACTTCTCTGTGCATTACCCAGTCCCAATTGCAGCCTGCTACTTACTGGTGGAAGCCCGATGCTTTTGATTGGTCGCTTAGTGGTGAAGGTGCATTCTAGAAGTTAGCAAGTCCATCCACTATGCTGCAATAAGCCTCTCCATAGCCACAGATCTCTGGAGTCATTTCCCAAGACTGTTATAATGCACTTTTTCACTGACGCTTATGAGTTCTGAATTCAGTAATTCTTCACCTCTTCACAGGCAACATCCCATTGTAGCTTTCATCCTGTGGCCATCACCCCATGGTTTAGCTGGATCACAGTATATAGTGTGAGTTTGCCAAGCGTAAGAATAATGTGAAGCCCCTCAATGTTTGAATTTGTATTGGTGATCTGTGCAAAAGAATTAGCCTTGTATTCAATCTCAGCGACCTAAAAGGTCATGTAAAATTGACCCGTGTAGATACCCAAACCTGCAATTGCTGTATTTGCTAATCCCAAATTCAATCAGTGTCTTCCCTTTTTCTGTCTTCCTCTGTGCCGTCCTTCCTTCTCCTGTTGAAGGCAGTTTGCTTCTATAGTGCATGCTGCAGCCATTGCCTACGTGTATCTTTGATTAGGTACCTGTATTAACAACACTCCAATATTATGTTTTCTAGAGATCTTGTTACTAACATTATAGCGACTTTTTAATTAATTAATTTCATATATGATGTCATTGTTGATACAATCTCTCATGTACTGGGTGTTTGTCTTAGCAGTGCACGGTGGTCGTGCGGGTTATGGTTGCTTAGCTTACCATAACTGGCGAATTTCTTGGGTAATTCAGTTTTTTATGTCCCTTTAACAAAGTGTTTTCATTGAATTTCATGGGTTATTATTAGTGCAACTTAACCATAACGTCCCTTTAACAAAGTTTTTTCAGTGAATTTCATGCGTTTTTACCAGTGCACACTAATTTGCTAAAAATTACTAATATCATACTTTCCCCAATATCACACATTTATTCTCCAATTTAGAAAGTGTCAGCTTAAATCTCAGCCACTCCCCAACTTCGAGCACCATTTTTAACACTTCTATACACTTTTTGCAACTTTTCCACTGTTTTTGTGTTCATGACGTTATCGAACCTCTGACATCCTTGCTCACTTTTCAGACAGTGTCATGTGACCACGTGCTTGGGTGTGGCATGATGATGTGTCCGCGCATGTGTCCGCAATTCACAAACGGGTCCATGCTTCGGGTACTGTTTGGAACTGCATTTTTCATCTCAATTAGGAACTTTGAAGCTCAATATGGAGAATTCCACTTCTCCTACACCTATTCTTACTCATTATCCATTAACAATCTAACACAGAGCACATACTTGGAAGAATATTAAGAAAACTGCTATTTGTCTCAAAAACGGCATCAGTTATTGCCATCCCTCCTCCTCAAGAGCCACCACCACCACCAGCCGGAGCACCTCCACAATGAAAGAAGCGCAATACTTCAAAAGACAATCAAGAAGACCAGGAAGATGAGGTAAAAGTGCTTACCTCTTGCACCCAGAGAGAATCAACGGTATGGCAGTTCTTTACCACTGTTCAAAGTTTAACAAAGTGAAATGCACTGAGTGAAACCTTGGTAGAATTCCTACGGAACTTCCTACATGCGCCGCCACACCAAATTCACACACTGCAATGCTCTCAGAAAGGCTGTTCCTTTCTTAGGAAGTAGTACGCTGTCTTCCTCTGCCTCATCTTCCTTAACCAATGCTCTTATCACACAGCCTGCTTCTGTGGGACACAAAATCACACCAGCTACCTTGCAAGCAATAAAAGAGGCTGTTGATCCATATCTTTCGAAAACAACAGTACTCTGTGTGCGCTGCAACACAACACTCTTTTGGGAGGAGCCATTTCAAAGTGCTTTAGAATCTGTAATCAAGGAGCATGAGAAACACTGCCCTCTACCATGGATTTAACACATGCACATCTTCCTCTGTCCACCTGCCCCTCAATATTTGTGGCTGGTGCCCCTTCCCTCATTTTCCTACCCACCTTACTTTCTCTCCTCTCCAGCAAAAAAAAAACACATAAAAACGGTACCATCGGTACCATTAGGAACCACCTTTCACAGTTACGAAATATAACTAAAAAGATAAGCTTAGAAACTCCATCTACTTTAGATTTTTAAGTAAAGTAGTTAGATTCAAGAACATTCTCCAACATTCCCATTAGCATATTCTACTATGAAAATAATGGAGAATTGTATACTAGAGAAAAAGCAAAACAATTTTCTGGCCAAAATTCTTCTCTCTACTATACAATAAACACCATAATCTACTGCTGTTTATAACTATCCACAGTCTCTGCATTCCCCTGTTTAGCCCATGCCTTATTAGAAAACCCAGATATCACATGCACACCATAACACAAAAAAGCCCATCTAATATTTTTACTGTTGTGTTTGTAACACTCCTTCATTTCCCTGCTTTAAATCATACTGGGCCTCATTACGACCCTGGCGGAGTGGGTTTACGCCAGCGTTATTCGCGGCGGACCCGTCCGCCCTACTACGAGTTTCCGTAGCGCCATGGAGCATTTTCCGCCTGGTTTTTCCGGGCGGAGAAATCCATGGCGCTACGGGACCTTGTCGTTAATTACGCCACCGTATTTTGAGGTGGCGTAATTAACGCCTTCCCCACTCCCATTATACCCTATGGGGCAAAAATGGGAATGGGGAAGGGTAAAATGGGGGATGGGGATTTACCGCCCCGCCAAGGTCGGAATGGGGCGGAAAATCCGCCAACCCCCATGGCGCTATCGGCAGCTTTCCGCCGTGCTCCATGGTGCATTTTGCACCGCGATTTCCGCCAGGGTCGTAATGAGGGCCACTCACATATATCCACCAATCACTTAAAAAATGCTACATATAGCCTATCAACATATTAAACTTCCACCCACCAAATGCCACTTAACAATGTTGTAAACATCTTTTGCATCTACATTTCCCATGCATTTACTACAACATTGTACATAGTGCTCCTATAAATGCACATATGCATTTTTCTGTGACAGAAGTGCATAAATTAAAGGGGCAGTACAGATGGACGAGTGCTCATGGGTGGCCAGGAGGGAAATGCCAAAGGATCCCAAGGTGGGAGGACACTAGCTAACTGCTCGGACAGAGGAGTCTCAATGGTGAGGTACATGTTAGCCATAACGTCCCATTAACAAAGTTTTTTTCTGTCAATTGAATATGTTTTCATAAGTGAACATGTTTCACATTGATACATCACTGTATATAAGTTAATAGTTCCTCTTTTAACATATATAAAACAACTATAAACCTCCTTTAACAAACATATTTTTTGCAACTCAAATTTATGTGAGTCGTTATCAGAAGCACATAAATCAATAGGCAAATCAGAGTAGGCATTTGTCCTTGCCGAAGGCCAGGCCCTCTACCGATGGCAGAAAAGTGATATTACTATGTGTTGTACTTGCCTTTCCACACTTTCAAAAAAATAAACACAGGATAGATTTGCAAAAGCATCCTTTCAGGTCTGTGCTGATGGTCCTTGCGAAAGTTTGCTGCAATACCGTCCAGCACACCAAACTGCAGCCACAAGCAGAATTGTCTTTCCCATTTCAACCTACAGCTTCAGCCATGCCAAATACCCAATAAGTAACTCAGAGTAGGCAGTCGTCCTTGCCGATGACTTGACCCATTGCCCATGCACCAAACTTATATCACAATTTTTTGTGCTTACATTTGGACACATTGGAAAAATAAAACACAAAATAGATTTGCAAAGCCAGGCTTTCAAGTCCTTGCTGATGCTCCTCGCGCAGGTTTGTTGTCATTCAGAATGCACTTTAGGCTGTTGCCACAAGCACAATATGTCTTCCCATTCAAACCTAGGGTTCGGCCATGCTGCATGCCTCAATAATCAAACCAGAGTCCATGATTATCAAGTAATTTCAGGGTGGAAAAATGGGTAGATCACCTTCATCTAGTAATTTAAACAGATTACCCAGCTGCTAGTGATGGGGTTCTTTTGTGAAGGTGCCCTACCTTCTTCAAATGTTAGGTTTCGAATAGGAGAGTGAGCCCTGTTCACCTCAGCACTGGGCTATTCAATAAGTAACTGTTGTCGTAATGAATAAGTCTTAGAAACCATTCTTGATGCTATATTTATTGTCAGAACTCAACCCACACATAATTCGACCCTCTAGAGTCTTTTTCAAGGCATGTGGATTGTAGGCCAGTCATTGCTGCAAGGTTGGGGAAATGAGTCCAGCATCCAAAGCCAATATCTTATCCCACTATGGTCGCAAATAACAGTGGGTAATGATTTCAATGAGTGGCCTGGTGACCTCATGGGCACCTGGTTTGGGGTGCTTGGTAATTATCTGCTGATAATCATTGTCTCAGTGTGCATGCAGCAATAGTCACGGATATCTGTTCACGCAACCCTGTCCAGCACTTTGGGCTGTAGCCATAGACAGAATTTTAGCCATGTGCAGAATTGTGCAGAATTGTAGTCACCACATAGCCAGTTCCTGGTGGCCATGCCCACTTTAACCCCATTGCCAGTCCCTTGTGGTCATGGCAGTATCCAGTATCCAGTATCCAGATTATCTTAGTCATGGCCTTTACCCATGACTCAGATACTCTGGTCACTGCCCATGGCCACAGGCCATGACTCAGACAATCTGCCCATTGCCACCTCATTCACCAATGGTATATCACTATTTTTTGTACCTACATTAAGAAACTTTTCAAAAATAAAACACAAACACATTGGCAAAACCATGCTTTCAATTCCTTGCCAATGCTCCCTGCAAAACTTTCCTGCAAATCCATCCATGTTTTATTTTTTGAAAAGTGTCAAAATGTACGTACATAAAATAGTATTATAACTTTGCTCCCAGTTGACAAAATCCATTCAGACATTGCAGAACAAATTCAAGGTTCGGTCTCTAATGGATGGATTTTCACCAAATTTGCACCAGGAGCAGCGGCTTGGTCCCAAAACTGTGCTTTTGTAAATTAGGTGTAAATCTGTCCAGTTGTTTACTTTTTTTAAAAGACCAAAAAGTAGGTCCTAAAAAATGTGTGATATCTGGCTCCGCTTCGTGGACCCATTTCCCTGTTCGGTCTGATGACAGGCATCCGATTGGCCTAGAGGGTGCCGTGATGTCCTCAGACATTGGACGCGCCCACTGATTGGATGGTGAAAAGCGTGAAGTGCGTCAGATTTTTGGAAACGCCATGACCGATTTGTGGACATTCCCTCAGGTTTTTATTAGTGCAACTTAACCATAACGTCCCTTTAACAAAGTTGGAATTGGAGCACACTCTTGTCACTTTAGTACTATTTCTAGAGTTTAATGAAGTCAGTAGATGACAATAAAGTTCCATGGATGTAGTATAGTTGTTTCCTAGCACAATTCATTGGTCTTCTATACTACACCTTCCTGGTACAGCCACCCTATGATATCTGTGGTATAGGGGCACTGCATCAGTGGCCCTGCTCTCATTACCAATCTGAGCCTGTTCCCTCACCAGCACTGATTTTGAGGATGTTTTAATAGGCTGACAGCTAATTTACTGGAACTTTTCACCCACCTCAAACCAGGCGTACACAATGTTCCTTTATTTGATAATGTTCTTTTTATGAACCTGGGACCCCGGATTTAACAATATTGATTCCCAACAGCCTCCTTCCCCAGGACAAGGAACATGCAGGGTTGGACAGAAGGTCTATTTAATAATAAAATAGACATACTTGCAACATTGTAAGTATTAACCAAGTATGCATCTATTAACTCCCAATGTCAAATGGTAATGTAATGACAGATGATCAATATACTTTTTGCATCACTTTTCTATGCTATATTTACTTGAATAGACTTTTGTGAATACCCACATCACCATATGTAGCTTTTGTTTACAATGGGCACACAAGTGCCATTGATTGAAAAGAGGGTACAGGTAAGGCTTAGATTTATTAAAAAACAAATTAAGTCAAAACATCCATCCCTATCTAAATCTGACTACTTACCTTTTATTTAAAATAGATACCTCCCCCTAATTCAATGGACATGGAACTTCCAACAACATTCTAGATAATTCAATGTAAATAATTTGCTACATTCCCACATGTGAATCCCTTGCAAAATTAAAGTATATGTTTACCTAATTCACTTCAGTGATGTGTCTATTGCATTACCATGTAAAAATGTACCTTTTTAGCTTTAAATAGGCAACTCAAAAGTGGGAAATTTAGTAGTGAATAATCACCTTTTCCATTTTGTCTTGAGCAACTCAACACTGATACCAGGATTCTGCTTGATGGTGTACCCAGGAATTACTTCATTTATGTAATTTCTTTAGGTATGCACACAGTGGGATGTCCATTTTACTCCCAAAATACTATGTGGTAGACGTCTTCATCCAATGTAGGAATGAGGGATCCCCTTGTATACATACAATGGGACATAGTTGATCAAATATATGATTTCAAAGGCATATTTACATTTGAAATATTCAGTTATGTCTCGGAATGTACAATTTATACACTCTCACTGTTCTGTATGTACACATGACAGGGGGTGGCTTTAATATATTTACCTTTGATAGCATTTCTCCCCTGAGGATTATTTCCCCTTTATATTATACTTACACATGACTTTCTTTTGGCTGTCTCACAGACAGGTGGGCAGCCTCTTAATGACTGGACTGGTATGAACATTCCCCCCTTCTAAAAACAGGTGGGCATCATCCGGCACGATTGGGTCAGTATACCTCCATAGCCAGGTCTCCCTTTTTGTGTGCTAGGAATGTCAGCTGTCTCTTCCACTGAAGAAGGCCTGGGTCTCTAACTCCAGGTAGTCCTCTCTTACAGTGACCTGCTTTTAATGCTAGTAATCGATAAAATGGGCCCAAAAAGAAAGGCAGTCCATCCTATTCTGCTTCCAGTCGTTATCATTTCTGCTTTCTCTCCTTCTTTCTCTCCATCAGTCACTGAGCGAGTGTCTCCCCAGAATGCTTGGATACAAACTTTGAAAGAGCAGAAACCACTACCATTTGAGGTATGTATAATTTCTCTATTCTAATTGGTCAATGTATGTGATTGGACAAAGTTCAAAGGTCACAATACATTAAACCTACCCCCCCTCAGTGTTTGGGCACATTAACTAAAGGGCAGCTTGATAGGAGTAACTTCTAAACCCAGCTTCACTCCTCTTTCATTTGACGTTATCTTAGAGATGTCTGCATTAAACAATAGCAACTTTCCAAAATAGTACATTTTACACGCATGCCATTTTATCAATCGATTTACCAAATTGCTCTCATTGATGCAAATCAAATGATCCAATTTGTATCTTGGTAAAACACATGATGAACTGGTTACACATTTCGATTTTAACTTACTGTTACATGTATATACAACATGTTTTCTCATCTTGAAGTAATGGCCTCACCAGCATGGACAATAATATGTATGACTCATTGGCATGAGCCATTTCTGCTGATGAAATACACATTTGCCTATTTTGCATAATTAAGATACATCACACAACTATCTTTTGAGGACCATCTAATAGGGACTTTCAAACTGAACATTTAAAAAAAAAAAAGTTTCAACGAGGTGTCCCTTAATTAGTTATACATGGAATAGTGAATCCCAATGTAACATTCAAAAGACATTTTTTCTCTCTTCCGTTTCATACAATATTACATGGCCTTCATTTAATGTTTGTGCCTGGAAACAGGACATCCTGTGTACATGCTGTTCAAGAGGCAGAGTGAGGTCCAAATAGTCAATTGTCCAATGCATTTCTGTCCTTCATAAGGGACTGAAGATGCACATCATCATTCTCCAGTTGGTTCATCTTAAAACATTAAAGACAAATTAAAGAAAAACATAAATAAACATTGGGACGTAGCACATACATCATTTAAGAAAATGGAAAGAGACAAGACAAAAAAGAAAAAGGCATACCATTAGAAACTCCTTTGAACAATAACCTCAATGACACCAAATAAAGTGCATAGAATCAGGTTCATTTTAGAAAATCAAATACCTCTGCCTTTGTTCTTTTCATCCAATGTTATGGAGGGAGTAGATAGATAAACCCTGCAATCTACAATAAAGTAATCATATTACTCTAACACGTCTCTCCATTAGGATAAGAAAAGTGCAAGGTCCAAGACGGCAATGTGCACCCAATTGTCTTTGTGTGTTTCATGCAAATACCAGTGCAGGCATTAGGATTACAAAGCATAGCCGTGCATACCTCATTTCTCCAAGCCATAACCAGTGCAATTTAAACTTGTTGAAACAAACTCAGCAAACCCCATACTCGTCAAATTAAACCTGGTTAAGTATTCATGCTCAACAAGTACCTGCAATAGAGCAGTGGCGCTTGAAATGCTAAATCCACTAATCAGCAACCCAACATGTGTAAGTCAAATAAAGCACATTATCTATATGTCTATACTCGCACCACCTGTAATCAATGGTCTTCTTAGGTTACTGCTGGGTCCTATAAAGTGGATCACCAAAAGAAAAATTACAGAACCGGGTCACAGCATAGCCCCACAACATGAAGAAAAATAAGTTGCATTATGCTGAATGAGTGCACTTACTGCATATTCACCATAGTTTAAAAGGCACACCGTCAAGCTCAAAAAAGACACAGAGACATGTTCATGTAGGGACGTGGTGACGCATCAACCCAGATTTACAATAATAACTCAAACTAGGTGCATGTTTGCATAGACACAATGGGCCTCGTTACGAGTTTGGAGGTAGCCATGCCCTTAATAAGGGCATGGCTGCCTCCAAACAAGGGTCCGGGTTCCTTGAATGGGGAAATACCAGGCCATTCCGACCTTGGAGGGCCCAGTATTTCCCCTTTCAGGGAACCTGGACCCTGACCTTCACCATACCCATTCGAGCCCCCATAGGGCTCAATGGGAATGAGGAGGGAGCTAACAACGGGCCCGTTAATAACGAGCCCGTTGGCAGCTCTCTGGTCCCCTGGTGGGACCCGTTATGGATGTCTGGCATCCAGAGCGGGTCCCACAAAGAAGCCTCGTAATAAGGTGGAATGGGTTTAATGGCACCGGCTCCATTATCGGCCCCGTTAAACCCATTCCGCCCACCTCGTAATGAGACCCAATGTACTGAAAGAGAATATTACCCACTAGTAAATGGTATCATATCATGACATAATAACTGTCAATTAAACTAGTAAACGTTTATTCTCTACTGACCGCACATGTTTGTAATTAGAAGAGTCAATCCTTATTGCATCGTAACATGCTAAAACGCTTGTCTGGAGTTGTCATCCGATGAACCACCCAAGTAATTCAACATCAAGTATACCAGTACTTATTTAATAACATAAATATCCTCTCTGTCCCCCAATGAGCCTGGCCAATGCACACCCTAACTCAGGGTTGTCCAACTCCAGGGCTCAAGGGCCAGAATCCTGACAGGTTTTCAGGATATGCCTCATTAATATTCATGAGGGAAAATGTGCATATTTCTCATGAATGTTAATGAGGGGTATCCTGAAAAACCGCCATGGATCCGGTCCTCGCGGCTTAGAGTTGGAACACTTGTTGCTATGATAATATTAATACCTTGGTCATCTCACCACAGGGAATCATCTTGTAATTGACAACCCTTATCCAGTTATCCTTTTCAGTATAAGCAACCTTCTCTTGCATTAAGGCCTAGAGTCTGTCATGGGGAGTGGACAAGACTAGTCTTTACTGGGACATCATATTCATCTACTGCGTCTGTCACCACTGCTATTTTGGCAGACTGGTCTACAAAATCATTGCTGCAAATAATTTCATCTTCCAGGGGCTTGTGTGTGGCACACTTGATGGCTATCTTTTTGGGGCATCCTAATGTCATCTCGCAGGGCCTTAACATATTGACTATTTTAAATACGGGAACACGTTGAGAGCTCACCAAACTCATGGCCTATCCCAAATGCATAGCGTGAGTCAGTGTAGATGTTCACAGAGAAGTGCCAAACTGGTTACCTTTCGTGCACACTTTATTTTCCATTTGCGCAACTGACTAACGAGGTAAGCCACTTTGTGAGCATGTATAGTTAGTGAGCAACCATCTCTGAAGAGAGTTTGGAAAGGAATTTTATGTGTGATTATAAAGCAAACTCATCAACCAGTTGAAGACCTCAAGATATGCCAGAGTAGCTAGCAAAAGTACTCCTGGGCAGAGAAAAATGTGTGATTTATGCCACTGGAAAAACGGTCATGTGTATTACAAAATACACATATTGATTTTCATAACTGTCGCACCTTGAAACACTTGTGTATATGCGCGTTACAAATGCCATATCATATCATATCATACTATCACAAATCAGACTGGATACAATATTGGCAGATGGAATAAAGGAAACTAAGAAGAAAACATGCCAATAGGAGTTCATGTGCCTTTTTAATGAAGTAATTCAAGGGCCAGGAGAACATGGGCCTCATTACGAGTTTGGAGGTAACCATGTCCTTAAGGGCATGGCTGCCTCCAAACTTGGGTATGGGTTCCTTGAATGAGGAATTACTGGGCCATTCCAACCTTGGAGGACCTGGTAATTCCTCATTCAAAAACCCATCTCCATTCCCATTTCATCCCCCATAGGGCTCAATGAGAATGGGGAGGGAGCTAATAACGGGCCCATTAATAACAGGCCCGTTATTAGCTCCCTGGTCCCCTTGCGGGATGTTCAGAGAGGGTCTCGCAAAGGGAACCTCGCAATAGGGCGGAATGGGTTTACCGGAACCAGCACCATTACCGGCGCAGTTAAAAACCCATTCCCCCCACCTCGTAATGAGGCCCTCTCATAATTTGTGTAAAGATGATAATTGCATCAGAATAACTGCACCATAGAATATGATGATCAAAATTCCCTGGCCTCTGCTGACTATCCACATTATGTTGTCCTGTAATTTACTCAAAACCAGCCTTACAGGTAGGAAACATATACACCATCCATGTGTAATCCCTAAAAACAGAAAAATGTGCCGAATAAAATTGGGAAGCAATGAACACATAGAAACCAACCCCTGGCTTCTGCCCACAAAGCTCCTCTGATATTTTTTTCAAATCAGTGACCAGCAAAGCAGTGGCATAGGAAGGATAGGTAGGGTTATGCAACTGAAAAAGTTAACTCATTTTTGTATAGCAGTAAGTTAGAATATAATTTGTTAAGCTCTATGCCCAATGCAACTCTGAACACTAAGAAAGGATGCAGATTGTGTGAAAAACATTCAACTGCCTGAATATTCATCCATTGCCCTAATAGTATAGATGAGTAATACCTGGCATAGCTCATACCTATTATCCCTTGGAGGCCAAGTAAATTATATTGCAATGTAATGTTTCTCTCCACTTATATGGTGATGTTAGCAATGCTGAAGTAGAAGACTCTGAGCATGACATTTGTCTAATCAAAATCCTTAGGGAGCAAAGTCATATTTGAGTTTTATATTGTGTTAACTTGCAAGGGACCCCTGCAAGGGACCCCTTTAAATAGCCTGTGTGACATATGTATTAAGTATAGGAAGCATGGGATGATGTTCCACATCCAAGTAGCCTGTTTACCTACAGTCAGTATCCAATATTTGAGATGATAATTGGGTTACAGTCAGTATCCAATATTTGAGATGATAATTGGGTTACATAGTGTGGTTGATGCTTTTATTATTAATATTATTAGTCTATTTGTTGAGCGTGGACCTGTTCAGAAATCAATAGAGTGATTTACAATCATTGAGGGAAGCAGAGACATGGGAGTGGGAGCAAACAGGGGAGGGCAACAGCAGCCAATTTGCATCAAGGGTTCTACAAGCACCCAGGGGAGGAGAAATTGTGCAGCAGATCACAGAGTCCCAGGTACTATGGGGAGTGGAGGGTTTGTGGACCTATGTGTTACATAGGAGCCATTCCTTGAAGAGTAAGGTATTGAGCTCTTTCCTGAACTGTAGCAACATTGGGGTAACTGATGTTTATGCGAGGAGGTTCCAGAGTTTTGGAGCATAGACAGAGAAGGCTGTTCCTCTCATTCTTTCCTTCCTGCACCATCAGCGTTCAAGCCTTCACATTTCCTTACTTTTGGTGGATTGCAAGCTTCTGGATATGCTGAGTCATGGGTGGGGAGGGAATAGTAGTTGGTTAATGTGTGCATGCTTATCTTAGTTATATTTTTCTGTTCATGGAGCCACTATTTCATATTAGTTTTTACCTCTTGTGGCTTTATTCTATTTTGAGGGATTTCAGGTTTTTAAGGTCACACTTTCATAGTAGGGTAATGCAAATGAGCTGCACCAGAATATCATGACTAGTTAGTTATTTTAAGAGAAAGCAAATGTTAGATAATTGCTGTGGCTTGGGCCTTAATGAATCTGTTTGCATAGGTGAGAACTGCCTGTGTGAGCTGCTAAATAATTTCTGAGTGGCACCAAGAAGGAATATGGGTAAGGGCACATGCACACAGCTTAGAGGGCACATTGCAGTAATCAACAAAGTAGGCTAGATCTGCCTCAGGTAAGGGTACATAAGTTAGATCTAGTAGAGTGTTTTCACATTTCTCTATTGGTAATGCGGGCTGGCTACAAATCAGAAAGGTGGCATTCCCCAGCAACGGGGTCTAACTCTGTTGTGTATTCAGCAATGGGCTGATGTGGTATGCCATATTTCAGGGTCCAGACAGCTAAGGCAAAATAATGTATTTCATGACAATATAGAGTGAATCTCTTCTTGTAATCTAGAAGTCCTAATGCTGGGACATTAACCAAAATATTATTTATGTTGACAAAGGATTTTTCTGCCTCCAGAATTAACTTAAAGGGCTCTATAGTGTTGAATTGGGTATACTGCTGTAGGGGCTAATGATTTAAAAATCCCCTAAAATCTACGCTCAGCAGTACCCAACCATATGCAAAAAAGCTCTGTTTTCAATAGTCAGAGGTTTGAGAATGTTAGGCATTGCCTCTTCTCTAGTTTCTAGAGGGGGCTGTTGGCCAGAATACTCAGCTTATGCCTTGTCCGAAATAGTGCACTGTCTGTCTTCATAGCTGTCATTTTCTTTTGAATGCTGAAGGCAAGCGTCCCCAGATAGCACGACCCTCCCCGCAATGAGAGGCTATAATGGACTCTCCCACTAATGGGAATAAGGCTAGGACCAAGTGCGGGTGAGCTCAAGGGAAGCTTTATCTAAGTCAAATAGGGCATGCAAAGAACTCTGCAAACTCCGAGAGCGCTCTGTCTGACAATCGCAAAGACAGGCGTTTATATTGACAAAAAGTGTCATAGGCACCTACACACTATAGGGGGCACATGTACATGGGGATTGGGTGGCGTCGACTAACTATATGTGCAGCTGTGATGCGTCGCTTCGTGGTTGGTGGACACCGCCGGGTGCCAACGTGGGGTGGGCATGTCAGCTGGGCTCATCCGGGAGGTGCTGTCCGGTCAAGCGTGGTCAGTGTAATTGATGGACGTCTTTCTTGGCTTTCTGCCCTAAGGGCCATGCACACCCCATTCATTCAACGCTGCAATGTCAGTTGCCCTGTAAATCCTACAATAGGTTATTCTACAGGTTAATAAAACATAGGAGGAATGCGCATTAGGTGGAGTATTTTGGCGATACATCAAGACAGGGTTGCTGTTATCCTGTTGACTAGGTATCATAGGCCACGGGGTCGGGTCTCAGGACACGGGGTAAGCTGTCCGAGCTTTGGGTCTCGTTAGAAGTAATGACGAATGCTCTTACACAATGTTGGTGCAATATTAGGTGTCTTCTTTTACAAGCTTCATTAATCTGGGGTGAACTGGTGGGTCGTGGGACCTATGAGGGGGCACCTCTGGCCTCTGGTTATGGCTGGATTTTGCTGCTGGGCTGTAAATATTTCAGGTGGCTGTATTCGTGGCCATGTGAGCTGCGGGGGAACATGAATGCTTGAAGCGGCTCCAGCCGAAATGGGGGAGGTGAGGCGGTGTAGCTCGGGCCTTTGCTTTCTCTGGCAGGCTTCAATGGGAAGGGAGGGGAGGTGGCCTTGGATATGCTCACAATGATAGTCTTCTCGCAAGCTGCAAATTGTATTGAAAACGAGGGGATTCGTATAATGTAAAATGGCTAAAGGGTTACACGTCTATAATCTTTACATCAGTACACAGTCATTTCAGAACACGTTAACTATATCAACAGTTCTATTAGTCACTACAGGGTAAGTATTTGCAAGATTAGCAGCGCTAGCATCATATTGTAAACACGATACGAGAGGTAGCATTAGGGTTGGTGGAGCAAGCAGGAGCAACAGATCAATACGGTTGACAGCAGAAATACACGTTTAACTCGTACATTCACATTTGATGGCATTCTATGTATCTCATTAAACAATTTACAAGAGCTCACAATACTGTCGCGCTTGTGTTCCTTTGCACTCTAGCAGCATCAGGGTAGTCATGGCATAAGGACTTGGTATCACTCTCTTTACATTACCCCTAGATAACCACATAGTAGGAGGCCAGGGGCACTGAGTGGGTGCACATAACTGAGGGGGTTTGAGTATCGTGACCATGTTGCCACACAATAACGCATTCTTCTATTCGTGCAGTGTTTGTAGATTATTGACACGGGGGTCGTGCAGAAGGAATATCATTGTAATGCAATATATATGTATATATGTATGAACAGTTTCTTGGTGTGGGATTGAGGCTTTTGTTTCATCGAGGACGGTTTACAGTTATTTTCCAAGCCAGCCCCGCTGCCCGGGTCACGCTGAGGATAATGATGCACTGCGGAAGGTGAAAGATACAGGGTTTGCTCTAACAGTAGCTCATGTCCGATTGTTCGTGGGAACGGGCTTTCCGCGGATCTGCCAGGGAGCGGAGGCAACAGGGTAGGCAAGGATTCTCTGAAGGTGGGGGCCGTGCTGCAGCGCACATGGAGTCATGTCTTAAGATGGCGTTCTAGTTTTGAAAAATGGTTTCCTGGGCCTAGCCTAATACAGTACATTTGCTCAATGTGTCAGCCAGTGGTCCACCCACCACCTGGGCCCTGGTGGCAGGGGGTCCTCTGACGAGTCATAGACATCACAAGGAGGGGACTGCAGGGGGGGGGGTTTCTTTGACCTGTCCTCCCATGCATTTCCCCCCTTTTCGTTACTTAAGTAACGAATACCGTAACTCCCCCAACCGCTGACATTCCTTTTCATCAGCTACTGCTTCGTCCCATGCTGGCGTGCCCTTTATGGGTATCCAGGCCCTGCACACCCCCCTCAGGCTTTCCCCCCTTCTAGCATATTCATCTGGAGTACAAGTCAGGTATATACAATCCCTATCCCCCTCCAAGTCTACCCACACCTCCGTATACCATTCAAGTTCCCGCGGTTCTCTGATTGTTGTGTGCCATAATCTGTCTATTATATCCCTATTGCGGTATACAGGCACCATCTGGTATTTAGGCCCAGGCTCTTCGCCTGTTTGTACTTGAACTTCCTGCATAGCTTGCACTGAGCCTCGAGCATTGCCCATTGTCACCATCATCAATGTACCATTTGGTACTGCGCCTGCACAACATCGAAGGCCCATCTGGCACACACAAAAAATTAGAAGTAAAAACACTACTGTGGGCATTAGTAGTTTAACAGTCATTCCCAACCATGATGGGACCCCGGAGAAGAGGTTGGCGAACCACCTGCTTGCTTCTGCCCCACCTTCTGTTTTCATTCTCTCTCCTAGGCTATGCAATGCCCCGATCACGTGGCACAATGTACCATTATCTGCATCTTCAGAAGGTACGAAAGTGCAACATGCACTTTCGATTTTTCGGCAAACACCTCCGTCCATTGCTGTTAATAGGTCTAGGACATACCTATTTTGCATTGGCCCTCATTACGACCCTGGCGGAATTCGCGGTGCTAAATGCACCGCGGAGCACGGTGGAAAGCCGCCGATAGCGCCATGGGGGTTGGCGGATTTACCACCCCATGCCGACCTTGGCGGAGCGGTAAATCCCCAATCCCCATTTTGCCCTTCCCCACTCCCATTCTTGCCCCATAGGGTATAATGGGAGTGGGGAAGGCGTTAATTACGCCACCGTAAAGTACGGTGGCGTAATTAACAACGAGGTCCCTTAGCGCCATGGATTTCTCCGCCCGGTAAAACCAGGCGGAGAAAGGCTCCATGGCGCTACGGGAACTCGTAGTAGGGCGGACGGGTCCGCCGCGAATAACGCTGGCGGAAACCCACTCCGCCAGGGTCGTAATGAGGGCCATTGTCATTAACCGCAGGGCTCTCAGCTCTACCTTGATCACGTTGAAACCTTCTTCAGTGTCGTTTGCTAGCTGGATCAGCTCCCAGCGTGTTATTTGGAGCCACTTAGCATTTGCCCGTGCCTGGATGCTTGGAATGAGTGAGGCAAAGAAAGTGTCTGCAGAGCTAAACAATCGATATTTGTCTGTGATCTGTGCCAATAGTTCTGAAGATGCTTTGGATATGTAGTTGGATGATCGCCTGTTTCGGGACAGCATTTCTTCCTTGGTGCCAGAGGACAAAACATACATTTGTGGTTCTTCTGTTGGTTGGGCCTTGTTTTTGCGTGGGGCACCTTGCCCTCTCCTGCCCCCACCGATGTGGCTCTCTGGTATGACCATTAGTGCTGAGTGTATTGTGGCCAGTGAGCAACTGCCACTCCATGATTGTGGGAGATGCAAGTATGCCTGACGGCTACACACCCAGTAGGTGACCATGAGTGCTGCTGTCCCCTTCCTCATGTCTGGGATGGTGAGAGTCCTGTTGCAGTCTTTGTTTATTCCCATTGCGGTCTTTCCTTCCCCCTGGAAGCATAGATCATAGGCTATTTCTTTCTGCAGTTTGAACGGTTTTTCAATGGCAGTTACCCATGTTAACTTTGTGATGTGCTCCTTCCAGATGGGTGTACACGTTCTTTCGATCCACTGCAGCTTTTCAGGTGACACTTCTCGCAGCGCCTCAGCTTTGCATGTAACTTCTTCATCTTTCCATCTGTTGTCTGAGAATAACGTCCCCTTTATTATAAAAAATGATTCTTTCAGGCATATTCTGCCTTCTACTTTCGGGTAGCATGTTTTCTCGTTCTGCAGCATGCTAAAAGTTATTTCATGTGCCTGAAAGGTGTTCTTAATTCTGCACAGCGTAAGATGAAGGAGACATTGGGCATTTTTCAGAGGCAATTCTTTTGGTAGCAACACCTGGGGTGTTCCTGAGGCATGGGGGATAAGGGAGCAGACATAGCAACTCTCGTTTGTTGTTTGCTTGGCAGTTGTGCTCATGTCTGCATACCATTTATTAGTCTGGTGAGGGTGTCTTGGGTCTTCCATTTGATCTAAACCCAGACCATGATACTCATCATATTTCCTACTTCACAACTCCCTTTTCCTTCTATTATTTCTAAGATATCTCGCAGCTTCATGGGCGAAGTGTGATCTATACCCCCTTTTCCCACATCCCCCTCTTTCCATTCATCATATAGCGATGCAAACTTTTCTGCCATCTTTTTGTTCTCTTCTTTTATTCTATGATATAATGTACTGGCTGCTGTAGGGGTGGTTACTTGTGTGGGTGGGGTAGTGGGGGTATTGTAAAGCCACAATATGACAGAAGGGTTGCGGTCATTTAGGCTATGGGCATTGTAGTCAGAGACATTTGGCAGCAGGGTTATGCTAACATTCATTTCAGCACTGTTTTTCTTGGAGTGGTTGATTGTTTTGGGCGGTTTCGTGTTATACCCCCATACAAGCTGGTATCCATTGCATACCAAAAAATCACCTTCTTTTGCCCTTTCAGTTGTTATATTTTCATTTGTCATATTACTTCTGTTCCCCGTCCCGTTCATTCATCTCGACAGAGATGAATGCTATGAACCAATAAGTGCTTATGCCAAAAAGTATCACAAAAAATAATACGATGCATACAGACAGTCCACATTCGTACGAATATCTACAGCGTTCTACTATAGCATTTCTACATCTTGATATTCTATTGCTATGCGTTGCGGGCTGCCCGTTTGTTGCCATGGTTGTTCCTATTTAAAACATAAAAGTGCATTAAGTATATACATGTAAACATTTCGTTTTTGTGCTGTATCCACCAGACAATTATAGTGTGAGAGACATATTCTCATTCATATTTGATCACTTTTTCCATTTTTCATTTCAATCATTAATGTTATTCAGTTATCTTTTTCTCGTACCTGTAATTCAATTTTTTTGTTAACATATTAATATACCTGATACACTTCTTTTTAATTTCACCTTTTCATTCAACGTTTTCATTTGTTATCATTTGCTGTTGTCTGTGCCTCCTCATTCAATTCCTCCTGAACATTATTGTATGCCCTCCATAAGTCTGTTAAATGTATCCAGTACCTTAGCCCTTTAACCTTGACTGCTGTGGGAGTGCAAAAAACTACCTCGTATGGGCCATGGAATCTTGGGGCATTCCACCTGCGCACAAAACTTCTAACATAAATAAAATCCCCTGGCATCAATTGTCCTTGGGGGTCCTGTTCCACAAAAGACACAGCTGTGTTTCCCTCTTCTCTTGTAAATGGCAGTGAAAGTTGTCTTGAGATTGCACGCGCTGCCCTAGTCAGTTTTTTCAGATAATCAGTAAACTTGTCTCCTAAAATCGTGGCGCTTCTGTGTGCATCTGAGTGTCTATGCAGCAGAGAATGTGCTGTGTGCATTCGTCTCCCCGTCACAATCTCGTGCGGGGACAAGTGGTGGTCCTTACTTGGCTGGTTTCTCAGCTCGAATAGTGCAAGGGGTAAACAATACACCCAGTTCTTTTTGAGTGAGAAACATAGTTTAGACAATCTTCCTTTTAATAGGTCGTTGATCTTCTCGACAACGCCATTACTTTGAGGGTGATAAATCGAGCAAAGCTTATGCTTAATCCCCAACAATGCAGTAACTTCCTTGAACAGTTCGTTCACAAAATGAGTGCCGTTGTCTGAGCGAATCACGTTGCAAATTCCCCAACGCGGGAATACTTCTCTCACTAGGAACTTTGCGGCGCACTTAGTATCAGGGGGTGCACATGGACCAGCCTCAACCCACCTAGAGAATGGACATACAACTACTATCATGTAGCGTACCCCATTGCACCTTTCCCCCATATCTGCGTAATCAATATGTAGTTCCCGGAAGGGCCCTGTAGATTTTGGAATTGTCCCTCTGAGTGTCCGTAATGTCATCCCAGAATTGTATATCTGACACGTCGTGCACTCCATTGCTAATCTTAATATATGTTCCTGGAGCCCTGGCACAAACCAATCTTCCTGTTTCTCTGCTGCTATGTGTTGTTTGGCATTGTGTCCTGGAAAGTGTAATTACTGGAATGCTATCTCCATCAATTTAATGGGCATCACCATCTTACCTGTATTATTTTGGCACCACAATAAGTCTGTTGCCGACTGACTGCAACCCCTTTTTTCCAACAATGCTTTTTCTTCATTACTTGCTCCTTTCTGCAACTCTAGTATTTGCGATATGGGCATGGCATTGTACCCTTCTGGTAGTTCCTCACTCGCTTGTTGCTGCAATATGTACTCACCTGCAGTTTCCTTTTGAAAATATGACGCCTCCTTGGTGGCAGCGTCCGCTTTCGCATTTCCCAAAGATACAATATCTGTATTGAACGTATTGGGTTGGCACTTGACGATTGCCACCATTGTAGGTTCTTTCAGTGCCTCAATTAATTCCTGTAGCAGTTCGGCATGTTGTACTGGGGTCCCATCTGCCCTGCGAAACCCTCTCCGCCCCCACCGGGCCAGACCACCGTGTACCGTTGTAGTCATGTATGCTGAATCTGTGTATATTGTGACTGTGCACCCCTTAGCTGCACGTAATGCTTCAATTAGGGCAACAAGTTCTGCTGCTTGAGCGGAAAAGTGTGATGGCAGGCAATATTGTACTAGTACTTCGTACTCACCTTCTTCTAATCTCACTACCGCCAATCCCACATGTTTTTCACCTGTATCCGTGTCAATTGATGCTGATCCATCTAAAAAGTACACTTCTCCCTCCGTTAGGGCATTTTCACTTACCACCGGGCCCTCTCCCTGTTCTCCTGTGTATGTTGCACAATCGTGCTCTTGCATGTCTTTTAATGTACATGGTTCTGTGATGAATGCCGCTGGGTTTACTGTTCTACACCTTACTATGTGGATGTTGGGGCTCGATAATATTATCTCGTATGCTGTTTCTCGCTGTGTTGTTAGTGTGCTTTTTGATCTTTCCAGTATTGCGAAAAGGGGAGTGTTCCACAATGTAATGTAACGGAGCACCCCATTACTATAGCGGCACTTTTCTCAATGGCGAACACGGCGGCAGTGAGAGACTGTTCGCACGCGAAGTGGCCTTGCATAACTGCATCTAGTGTGCCACTGTAGTAAGCCAATGGCTTGTGTCCCATGGATTTCTTTTGTGTCAAAACAGCTGTCATAAGTGTTCCCTTGCAGTGGGAAAATAGGTAAAATTCGCGCTCATAGTCCGGGTTGGCGAGTACTGGAGCGCTTGAAATTATCTGTTTCAGTGACGCAAATGAGTCACTCATCCCTTTTGACCATTTTATTTCTTTATTCTCCCGCTGGGCCTCTTTGAGTGCTTGTAGTAAGGGTCTGGTGTATTCTGCGTAGTCTAGTATCCATGTTCTGCAATAGTTGCACATTCCTAAAAACGTTTGCATTTCTTTTACTGTTTTTGGCTCTCTTACTGCTGTGATCGCTTCTTCTCTGTCAGGTATTATCTTTTTTCCATCCTTTGATATCAGCTGTCCCAGGTATAATACTTCTGGTTGGCAGTATTGTAGTTTCCCTCTGTCCACTTTGTACCCTTTGTGGGCCAGCAGTGTTAGGAGGGTAACTGAGTCCTTCCTGCACTCTTCCTCATTCTGTGCACAAATGAGCAAGTCATCTATGTACTGAATGATTGTGCTCTCAGCTGTCAAGTTTCCCAAGTCTTCGTGGAGGATACGATTAAATATACTGGGGCTCTCACAGTAACCCTGTGGTAACCTGCAATGCTCATATCTTTTTCCCCCTAGTGTAAATGCTGTCAAGTATCTGCTCTCTTCTGCCAGTGGAATGGAGAAAAATGCATTTTTCAAATCAACTACTGTGAAATGTGATGCGTTTTCTGGGATACTGCAAAGTATTGATGCAGGGTTCGGGACTAGAGGAAACTCTTTTTGTATGACGTCATTTAGTGGGCGTAGGTCCTGGATCATCCTCCATACCCCTCCCTTTGCTTTTTTGATCGGGTAAATGCAAGTATTACATGGGGAATTTGAGGGTATTATTATTCCCTGGGCCAATAAGGCACTTATTGTTTCTTTTATCCCTTCCTCAGCTTCACGGGACAATGGGTACTGTTTGACTCGGGGCAGGATTGCGCCTTGTTTTAACTTTATCGTGACTGGGGTAACTCCGTGCAACAACCCTACATCATGGGGGCCCGTAGTCCACAAGTTGCTTGGTACTAATTTCATGTTGTCATCAAAAAAGGAAGGTGGTGCTCCCAACACTGCCATTAACTGTACAGGCACTTGTCTCATTTGTATCAAGATATCACATAGTATTGATATTGCCATTATTATTTCTCCATCACTTTCTGAGTCAGAGAAGAGATCCTCATCTGATAGATCACGTAAGGCAATGTCAGCATTGATGCACAACACAATGAGCCATTCACATCCATCTATGTCCATACCAATTACTGCAATTCTTTTGGCTGATATCTGTACTGCATGCAAATCTAAAGATATCACTGAACCAGGTGTAATGTCTGTGCGTACTATTGGGCGGAAGATGAATTCTGCTGGTACTCTCCATTCTAATCTTTTTAGCTCAGGTACTACTCGGGCTAGTGTTTTCAACCCTTCAATGAACAGATTTTTGTCTACCGGCATGCCACGTATCTCCGGTGCTGTTGCTTGCGCATGTACCACCAGCATTACACGCAGCAGGCATATTCCTGCGTGGAGCAAACTATCCCTCTTTCTGTGAAGGATATGGTCATATTGAGCTTGCTGAGAAGGTCCCTTCCCAGCAAGTTTATTGGGGACTGTTTGTACTAAAGTAGGGGTGTTCTCACTGTTTTACCCCCCACTGTCACATCCAAATCTTCTGTGTAAGGAACTTCAACGACAGCCCCAGAGAAGCCCTGTGTCTCCAACCTACGGTTAGATAGCGGAAACCGACCTTCACGTATGCATGATTTTCCGGCTGCCGAATCCACCATAAATATGTATTGCTTGTCTCCTATCTGCGCCCCTACTAATGGTTCCTCTGCTGCATTGTAGGTGGTGGATAGAACGGGACACGCAAGTGTTCCCTGTGGGCTGTCCTATGCTGGCTGCCTCATGGCTCCCCCTTGACTAAAGACATTGCCCGACACTACTGCTACACTGCTGTAGGGAGCTGGGGCAGGTGCCCCGTTCGCAACTGTTGCGAAAGGGTTTCCTGGTGTGTAGTGCATAGGTTTGTCGTTCTGTGGGTGACCTTGTGCTCTATTGTGTTGAACTGGTCTTTGGTCTACATACCCTTGCTCCTGTTGCCTCTGTTGTCTTCCCATTGGGAGGCCGTATGGGCTCCCTGGGTGGGGGTTACCGTATTGCTCCATATCCTGAAATCCGTTGTTTGGTCTGTTCGTACATTCTCATGAGAAGTGCCCCCCCTCCCACAGTTCCAGCAGCTCCCTTGTGCACCTCTGGGGCCTTGCTCCCATACCCTCCATTACCACCGTACCACTGCCCACCTCCTCTGTGACCCCTGTACCCTCCTCATCCCCCTCGAGGGGCCCAATCCCGCCACTGCGGACCTCCGTACTGCTCCTGTCCGTTCCACTGTGGTTGTCCCGCTCCTGCCCAATTCGCTGCCATCCTCCCCTGTATTGCTACTAGCCCCTCCTCCTCTTCGCCCTCCCTGTTATGTGGGAGCGCCGCTACTGCTTCAGCGACCTTCACCAGTTTTGTTTGTACTAACTTGGCCTCATCTGCCAATCTTTTTTGTGCTATTTCTTTTTCACGTTCCTTTATTCTTTTGCAGTGGTGCACTATTATACTCTGTATTTTGGGCCACCCCTTCGCCTCGATCCCTGCAATTTTGTCAAGTGCTCTCTGTACCTCTTTAGGCAGGCCTCTCTTTATTATGAAATAAAATAATGATGTTGACTGGTACCAGGGCGTGCCTGTTTCCGCTCTCCACATCTCCTGTACCCGAAAAATGTAATCCATAGCATATTCCCCCTCATTCATTGTACATTGCATGACCGACTGTAAGTCTGGTGTGTCTGGAAATGTTTCTCTTAATGCGTCCCACACTCTTGCTCGCACTGTGTTGAATGAGGCACCATCATGACGGTCACAATCTAGTGTTACCCCCGGGAAACCAGCTTTTACCCACACTCTATCTGCCTGGTCCCCAACCGCTGATACTAGCAGGCTCTTTACATCCCCTACTACCAGTGGGACCCCAGCTGTGTGCTTCTCGAATGCATATATCCACTTACTTGCCACTCCGGACAGTGGTGGTAACAGCTTTAACAGATTGGCTTTATCCATTTGAGCCCAGGGTATGTAATTTGGTCTCCCTCCTCCCCTGTGTATCAGTGGGAGTTGTAACTTCCCCTTTGTCGCTTTTCTTATACTCACCTTCGTTCCCTTCTTTCCTAGCAGAGCCATTCTCCCCAAACTATTCCTTAATCGCCCTGTCCATTCCTCATCCATTGTTCTCCCTAAATGTGCACCATCCATCCTCCCGCTCTCTCCTCCCATTGCTACACTTAATCTCCCACCTTCTTCTTCGTCGTCCTCCACATCACACCATAAATCCTCTCTTCCCCCGTGACTATTATTTCATCGTCTGCATGTTCACTTGCCCCATCTATTTCTATTATTCGTGTGGGCTCTTCTTGTATTCTGAACAATATTTCCCCCTTCTTCCACCCCTCCTCAATTGTCCTGTCATGGTTTTGTGTCCTTGGTGTTTGCTCTGACCGGGCAACATTAGTCCCACTTTGCTCACAAATATTTTTAATTCTAGATAATTCTTCTCTTGCTAATGAGAGCCTGCAATCTAAATCCTCTGTTAACTTCTCTATGTCCACTGTGGGTGTACTTATCTGTCCACGCTGTCTATGGCCTTCATATTGCGGGGGTGCAGTCGGGCCATGTGTTGTTGTGGCTGGAGTTGGGGGCACATAGGTGGGGTCGCTATACCCTTCTGCGGGCACCGGTTTATTAAGTATAGGGTACAACCGTGTCACTTCACCTGGCTTTTCTTCCCCAGTCAATTCTTTATCGTCTTTGGGTATCATTAATGGGTTATCTGTGGTGGACGGCAAATTAGTCGTTGGCTCTTTCTTTTTGACAGGAGGCACCTCTTCAAACAATCGCCAGAGATCTAATATCACTCTCCTATTGTGAAACTGTTTCCCCTTATATTTCATAAAGATGCAGGTAGTTACCATGTCTAGAACATTTTTGTCAAACGATCCTCCTTCGGGCCATATTTGGGGCAGACCTTCTCCCTTTAACTCTGTGACCCACTGATCGTGGTATTTTCTAATGCGTTCAGCATACCCAGGTAAACTCTTACAGATATGGGCCAGGGGTGTTTCTGTCCCCATTGTGTGCGTTTGGCTTGTGTAACACTATATATATATATATATATATATATCTTTTAAAACCTTGTACGTTTTTAACACCTTGGCAATAAGGGAGTGTGTGTTTGTGTAGCTTATACTGAAAATACCTTAGGGGGCACATACAAGAGCAAACCACCTTTTGTACACTACCACTATTTCCAGCACAAATATTCAAAAGAAGCAGCTTAATTCATTGGGCTCACCACCTTGTAATGTTTCCTGGTCACACTTACCATGACCACACCATAATCATGCACGTTTCATCATTCACTAAAATCATCATAACATGGCTACTTTTAACACATATAATGCATATACAATGATAGTTAATACCATATTGATAGTTAACCTTTAATCCTTTTCCTCCCTCCCTAGTTTCACTGTGTCTTTCTTTATTTAATATGAGGTCCACCTTTTCTCGTGAATCTCTTTTTGTTTTTGCTCAGTGTTAACCTATTTTTATTTATAGACCCAGAAAGAATGAAAGAAAAGCATTTACTAATATATTCACTGTGTCTCCCTTTTCTGCCAGACACCTTTATCTTATTCTCCACTTGTTCATATATTCCCAGTACTAGTCGCCGCCTTCTACCCCCTTGCAGAGCTAGGTTCCCGTCTCTTTATCTCTTTTGACCTTTTGATCCTAATGGCCATATGCAAAGAAAAAGTAAAGAAAGTATAGGATTGCTTTTAGTGGTCCCAAACGTGTCCCCTTTTAAATGATCTCGTTTTTTTTTATTTTTTATTTATCCTGCTCCCTTCCCCTACTCCCCTTATGATCACTCGCACTTAATATTCACGTGCCCGTCTTGAACCGAGAGTCTCCGAACTGGGTTCGTTCAGGCGGCGCTGCCACACGCTCCACGGCCAGCCCCAGCTCCGGCGAGCGGTACTCAAAGGGGGTTTTTTGAAATGAGTGCGCACTTCTAAGCGTACCAGTCGCCGTAGGCCGGTAGCTTTCCGGAGCAGGCGTACCGTGCGTCTCCACTTTCGACCGGGGATTTTCGTGCCAGAGGGGACGGAAGGGATATACTGGGAGATGTAATCACGCAATCGGGGTCACCGCTGACGGCGAGCGTCCCCAGATAGCACGACCCTCTCTGCAATGAGAGGCAATAATGGACTCTCCCACTAATGGGAATAAGGCTAGGACCAAGTGTGGGTGAGCTCAAGGGAAGCTTTATCTAAGTCAAATAGGGCATGCAAAGAACTCTGCAAACTCCGAGAGTGCTCTGTCTGACAAACGCAAAGACAGGCGTTTATATTTACAAAAAGTGTCATAGGCACCTACACACTATAGGGGGCACATGTACATGGGGATTGGGTGGCGTCGACTAACTATATGTGCAGCTGTGATGCGTTGCTTCGTGGTTGGTGAACACCGCCAGGTGCCAACGTGGGGTGGGCAGGTCAGCTGGGCTCATCCGGGAGGTGCTGTCCGGTCAGGCGTGGTCAGTGTCATTGATGGACGTATTTCTTGGCTTTCTGCCCTAAGGGCCATGCACACCCCATTCATTGAACGCTGCAATGTCAGTTGCCCTGTAAATCCTACAATAGGTTATTCTACAGGTTAATAAAACACAGGAGGACTGTGCATTAGGTGGAGTATTTTGGCGATACATCAAGACAGGGTTGCTGTTATCCTGTTGACTAGGTATCATAGGCCACGGGGTCGGGTCTCAGGACACGGGGTAAACTGTCCGAGCTTTGGGTCTCATTAGAATTAATGACGGATGCTCTTACACAATGTTGGTGCAATATTAGGTGTCTTCTTTTACAAGCGTCATTAATCTGGGGTGAACTGGTGGGTCGTGGGACCTATGAGGGGGCACCTCTGGCCTCTGGTTATGGCCGGATTTTGCTGCTGGGCTGTAAATAATTCAGGTGGCTGTATTCGTGGCCATGTGAGCTGCGGGGGAACATGAATGCTTGAAGCGGCTCCAGCCGAATTGGGGGAGGTGAGGCGGTGTAGCTCGGGCCTTTGCTTTCTCTGGCAGGCTTCAATGGGAAGGCAGGGGAGGTGGCCTTGGATATGCCCACAATGATAGTCTTCTCGCAAGCTGCAAATTGTATTGAAAACAAAGAGATTCGTATAATGTAAAATGGCTAAAGGGTTACACGTCTATAATCTTTACATCAGTACACAGTCATTTCAGAACACGTTAACTATATCAACAGTTCTATTAGTCACTACAGGGTAAGTATTTGCAAGATTAGCAGCGCTAGCATCATATTGTAAACACGATACGTGAGGTAGCATTAAGGTTGGTGGAGCACGCAGGAGCAACAGATCAATACGGTTGACAGCAGTAATACACGTTTAACTCGTACATTCACATTTGATGGCATTCTATGTATCTCATTAAACAATTTACAAGAGCTCACAATACTGTCGCGCTTGTGTTCCTTTGCACTCTAGCAGCATCAGGGTAGTCATGGCATAAGGACTTGGTATCACTCTCTTTACATTACCCCTAGATAAGCACAGAGTAGGAGGCCAGGGGCACTGAGTGGGTGAACATAACTGATGGGGTTTGAGTATCGTGACCATGTTGCCACACAATAACACATTCTTCTATTCGGGCAGTGTTTGTAGATTATTGACACGGGGGTCGTGCAGAAGCAATATCATTGTAATGCAATATATATGTATATATGTATGAACAGTTTCTTGGTGTGGGATTTAGGCTTTTGTTTCATCGAGGACGGTTTACAGTTATTTTCCAAGCCAACCCCGCAGCCCGAGTCACGCTGAGGATAATGATGCACTGCGGAAGGTGAAAGATACAGTGTTTGCTCTAACACTAGCTCATGTCCGACTGTTCGTGGGAACAGGCTTTCAGCGGATCTGCCAGGGAGCGGAGTCAACAGGGTAGGCGAGTATTCTCTGAAGGTGGGGGCCGTGCTGCAGCGCACATGGAGTCATGTCTTAAGATGGCGTTCTGGTTTTGAAAAATGGTTTCCTGGGCCTAGCCTAATACAGTATATTTGGTCAATGTGTCGGCCAGTGGTCCACCCACCACCTGGGCCCTGGTGGCACCGGGTCCTCTGACGAGTCATAGACATCACAAGGAGGGGACTGCAGGGGAAGGGGGTCTCTTTGACCTGTCCTCCCATACATTAAAGAAGGAGCAGCCGCAGGACCTGTGAATCCTGCTGGCAGGCCTCATATGAAGGTGAGGCAATCATCAAATTACCCTTAAACTAAACCAGGATTCACCCACCTAGGAACCTTATGTCATGTAAATCCTCTTAAGCTGTTGGGAGAAGAGTGTAGATGATTCAGTGTACCCCTACTGTAAACAGGTTCAGGTGTACTGAATTGCTATGTGAAACACAAACAAATACTGACTATCTTTATGCATGGGGACTCAGAAACATGCTGAGCTTTAGTCCACCATTGTGGAGTGTGTGGCATCTGGCTGAATGCATGATGATATCTTTGCTGAATGTGGCACTACGGGGAATGAAGGAATGGCCATTGCATTGACAGTTCTAAAAGTTTAAACAAAATGATAAGAATCATTCTCTGGTTTCTTAATTATCATGTATTATAGATGATAATAGTAGGGATATTATACTTTGTATTAACAGTATTTCAATAATGTAAGTGATTCCCTGTGCTACCTCTGGCTTCTTGGGATACTGAGGGATTCATGGGATCTTCTTAAATGGGTCATCTTTTATCCTAATGGGTTCTGCTGTGTGGATGTATTCCACCTCGTGATCATGTGTCAATCACAAAGTCACAGATACAGAGTTAATCAAGTCCTTTAAATCATCTGACTATTCTCCTACACATGGTGGTTCCTCCTCTGGATCTATCTCGGGCGGTCGTAGAAATCCCTCAGTATTAGCGTGGGGGACATTTAAAAATATCCCATCCGGTGTGCAAAAGATTTTGCACCAGAGCTCACATAGCACATTTCTGCCTCACAAAGTGACTAGGGCTGAGTAGCTTAATAGGAAGCATGTGTGTCAGTAATAGCTCTGAGTGTAATGGTGAGGGGATCTTTAATGGGATGTATGACTGTTTTGTTGCATAACCATACTGGGTTCACGGTTTCAGTTAATATAGGTACATTCAGAAAATGGCCCAGGCACAGTACTAAATTGATTGACCCTGTTTCTACAAGGCAAGCTACTGGTATTACTTTCATGCTACACTGTAAATATGGGCTACACTAATATATCAAAAGTAATGTATCCATTGGGATTTCAAATTCTGACATAGTCAGAACGGTTTGGGGGAGTTTGATCATATGAAAAGTGATTGCGGCACACTGATCGGAAAGAAAGGCCTGCATGCGTTCTCTTTTCATATGATCAAACGTGTTTAAAACAACCCACCCCCCGCCAGCCATCCCCCTTCCCTAATTACCTCTTTCCTGCCTGCCTGGTGCACTTCAGCCTGCTGCGTCAGATCCGTCCCTCTAACGTGGGTCAGACCCGACATCGCACGGTCCTCTTTTTTTTCGGTCCCCGCCTCCAATATGAGGGAAGAGGGGGACACCCCAGCAATCCCCCGAGGCAAATACAAACCAAAAATAGGGAGCGGGGGACACCCCCGCAATCCCTGCACCACATGCTCAATATGTATTAGCCTAATTATTTGCTTTAATTCAATCAAATGTTCCTGACCAAATTCGATAAAATGTAACATTCGGTCAAATAAAACCAAACAATTATTCTAATGCCAGTCAGAACAGGTCCTGCGCCCAGGGTCAAATGCCAGAGCATTTCTATTTAGAAAGGTGTTCTTCACACCCTGACTGGCGTAAGTGAAGAAGACAGGGTTACTATCAAGTACCTTAGGAGCATTTGTCTTGATTTCTTTACTGTTCTCTTCGGCCCCTACGGGCCCCAAGAGCCTTGTTGCATCAGTTGTCTCCATGGTACCTGCAGTCCCTTTTGTCACCATCATCCCTGCAGTCTCTGCTGTCCTATTTCCTCTGATGGGTTTGCTGCCAAGTGTAAACTCCCCAGGGCCCTCCCAGGTCCATTTGTTCTTAGGGACAGACCTTCCCTTCCCCTGTTTCATAATCTAATCACCCTTTGAACAGTGTTCTTTGCATTTTGCATTTGGAGGGTCAATAGTTTAGCCCCAAAAGTCTATTTCTTTTGGCCCTGGAATGCCAAACAGTGGTCCCCCCAGCTCTGCTAATGGTTTAGTCTGCCATCCTATGCACACGTCCTTTGGCATTGCTTGTACTTTGGGAAATAGCCCAGCTACAATGGAACCTTCTATAACTTCCTGAGTAGTCTTGTTGGGCCTGAGTGCTGAAAAAACACTACCTTCAGTCAGTCTAAAAAGTATGCACGATATCTGCCCTTGTTCTGTTTGCAAATCCCTATTTCATCCCAATCGGTCTTTCAGGGGCATATTGCAGGGATGACAGTGGTGATTCTCTCTGTAGGCTGAACTAAGGTATCATGATTACTGGGCTTAATTTCCTGCTAAGGAGCCCGCTCAATTAGTCGCTGTCACATCTCTGTTGGCATTACTACCCTAACTTGCTAATTCATATCAGCCTGAGAGTGATTGTAACACTGTATAACAGTGAATTAGCAGTGTTGCTTCAACACAATTGTGCACAACCCATATGAATAATACTTTAATGTTGATGCGAAGATAGAATCTATTGCAAATGTTTGTCCACCCACATATATGCAGAACAAAGAATGGTGCTACCGTCATGAACATAATCATATGTATAAGTATTCTTAGATTATTGTCACTTTTCATGAAACAGTCAAACAGCCAATACATGTTTCAACCCTCTGTGGTCTTTTTAAAGGGCAATTTTGGGTCTGTTCTTGTGAAGGACAAATATATGTGCAACATTGCATCGATAACTATAGCATGTATGTTCCTTTTGGTCAATTCCTTATGCACAGTGATCTGTAGTTGTACCAAAGATGGACTTGCCTATTCATGTCTGCCAAATTATGGTATCAATATATTTAGGTGGATGCAATCAGCCTAGCACTGTTGGCTCCTTAATAGAGCAATTGGGTCTAGGCTGAGTGCATCCACCCAAATATATTGACAACATAGTTCTTAGGGACAACCTAATATATTTCTGAGTGCCCTCACATTTGGTTACACAGACATGAATAAACAAGCCCATCTTTGATACAACTAAACATCGCTCTGTAATGTCCATGTAGGTGTACATATGCATGAATGTCCTTGAACATTTGTCAAGTTTGCGATGTTCCCAAACATCTCAAATGTTTACAAGCATTGGAGAAGAAAAAACAAATGATTTTTTCGCCTTTTCTGGACATATTCCACCCCATCATCACTACCCTTCATGAACCCAGAGGTTTTTTTCATTCAGAAGACAAGTGTAATAGTTGCATTGTTGAATACTTTCTTACCTCAATGTTTGCAGACTATTGGTGCAGTTCGGGAAACCAACATGGCATCTATTTTAATAATTTTGATACACCTAACATTTCTCAATTGTCCAACGAGCACCTTTACACAATGTCTGTGAATGTTATTGGGCTTCCTGATTGGTCTAGATGCATCCAAAAAAGAAAGTGAGTTTGCAAACCGAAGTGAGAAATCACCTTACAATTTTTTTCCTTAATTTTCGGGCCCTTTTAAAAAGCTGAAAGGATTAACATTGAAGGCAAGTCCCGTTTTACGCTCACGCCAGAATGAATACAACCCTCTAGGGAAATAGGCCAAGAGATGAAAGGATAACAGGGTGTAATTGTACAGGAAACAAAATATCAGCAAAGGACTCTGCTGCTGGAGAACCTCTGACTCCAGAATGGTTGTTAGACCTTTTTAAGAGGCCACAGCACATATACGGTCTGCACCTGCACAGATGATTGGTAAAACAGTATATATAATCCTGCTCCATAGGCGATGCCAGGCTACAACTGGTTCATCTCTCAGCCGTCTATCGATTCCCACATGGGTCAGCTGGGCTCATCTCTACATGGAGCGAATTGTCAAGTCTCCATTAAGTTACATTGTGAAAACGCAGCTACTTTGCTAAGCCTACTACTATATCACTGTGGCATGCACCTGGGAGGCTTGGGGACTGCTGACAGAGGGAAGGGAGGAAGAAATACAGTCATACTAACCCACAGATTCTAGGCTTTGTTGATACAGCTACTCTCGCACTCAAGGCTTCCACTCTCATTTTGATCTATAATGTATCCCTCCCTGTACCCCGTGTTACAAAGGATGTATTTTATACTGAGGGGTGAAACAGTTGTGCATGCTTAGATCTTTTGTGGTCACTTGGTTTATACTAGGCCTGGAGGTTGCTCGCTATTATGGAATGCACTGTTGTGGGGGTCAGGACGGTGGTGTGGGCTCTGGCTCTGGGTTGGCTGGGTGGGGGTTAGAGGCCTGCTGGCAGCTTGCTTGTGATGAATGGGCACCGCAAGGAGCCTATTGTTGTCTCACAGCCTTGCAGGGTGCATTCCTCCGAATGATATGATATGATATGATAGGTTATTTATAATGCACTTAATACCCAGAGGTTTCTAAGTGTGGACCCGGGGATCAAACCTGTGGTACTCTGTGTCGTCTTGCTTCCAGGTCGAGCACGTTGCCCCTGGGCTATTCTCCCGAGATTGATACTAAGTATTTGCAACAGTGAAGGGACAAGGGAGGAGTCAGCTTCCTTGAGAACTGGTGGTGTGGACTCCTTCTGCCTTAATGGTCTGGTCCTAGTCAAACCCTTCCCTTGAGCTGGATTGGTGCAGTGCGGACATGCCAGCCTGTGCCTCTGCCATAATTACAAAATGGTGTTTCTTTCTGCACCTTCTAAGGTTATGCATCTATTGTACACGCTATATTATATCTACGCTGAGTTTCCTAGTGCAGTCTTCTCCCCTCTTGTAGACTACTACACGATTTCAAATGGGATTCGCCTCACCTTAAAGTGCCTAGGCGGGTGGGATAGACCTATTTCCATCCCAACAACATCATATTTACAAAAGCTCCTTTTAGGATCAGCACTCTGCTCCTTGTGAAAGTTTGGTGCAAATCTGTCCAGTGGTTCTGGCTGTAGCCACAAGCAAAATAAATTCTCATTCAAGTCTATCCGTTTTTCAAATATTTTAGGACCACACTTACAACGTTGTTGCCCCTTAACAAAATCACAAGTAACTTTGCAAAACAATTTAGAGTCAGCACAATATTGTTTTCAACGTTTAATGTGGATTCTATAAAAGACATTAAAGTTATCAGCCACCCGAAACTGCTTTTCCTATGGGAAAGCTATCTTACAAATAATGACACGGCCACTATCGCTGACACTGTAATATATATATATATATACATATATAGCTGCTGAGCTACTTAACCATAAATTAATGGAAAGTGTTGTTATCTTCCGCATTTAGATGGGAACGTCTGTACACTGTATTTGAAAGATGTGAACAACTGTATTTGTTAACCTGAACTAGAATGCAGCATTTTCCACCTATGGTTTCAGCATGAATTGTGTTGTGGGGAACAGGAAACATATGGAAGTTGCACATAATCAGGCTAGGATTAAACTCGTGAACAAAGATCCTGTGAGCTACATTTTTTTGTTACAATAACTTAATATACACATTCTCAGCAGAGATTCTAACGTTTTTCCATGGAGCAAGGAAGCGTGACTTGAAAGTCTGTGAATGGGATGCAGGCGGAGGATGGAGTGGGGCAGGCAGCCCGTGTTCATTGCCCCTGCCATGTTGCATTATGTCAAACTAGCTCAGCACAGTGTGGCATATGGTTTACAGAAGACGGGGCCGAGCATCTGAATACATCAACTTTGAAGGAAAGAGGCTACATCTATGAAGACTGAATTTCAACACTGAATATATTAATTGAACAACAAAATGCTTGTAATTTGGTGCAGCGGGGGAACTAACCTTGAGGTCGGCTAATTGCATGTTTGCAAAGCGAACCGGAAGCAAGGTGGCCATGGTGTCAGGCTGTTTGTCCCTAGGTATCTCTCTTTGACAAACTCAAGATGAATACATATTTTTCCAGAACGTTTAGAGATTCCAAACAGTCATTATGAATAATGTATGAGCATCACACAGGAAATGGAAAGGATTCAAACCATCTTTCCATACATGTAACCAGCTTGGGAGGAACAGGTAAGACAGTGACAAACAAGTCAGTGCCCTGATGAAGGTATGGACGCTGGAGGTACACTGAGCTCCATACAGTGGTCAACATGGTTACAGGTCATGGGATTGATAGCTCATATGTTATAGAAAGAATAATGAGAACTTTGTGTATTTAGAAGAGATATGAAACGTGCTAAAGGTTAGGGAGAACATTTTGCGCAAAGGTATAAAAAAAGGGATCACATTTCACAAGTGAGGAGAGACGTACTCTGGCTACCGATTCAAGCCAGAATTCTGCATAAAACTCTCACTACCACACGTACATGTATCACCCAAAATGCCCCTATCTACCTGAACGACTGCCTCAAGCGCAAAACTCCTACCAGACTCCTGAGATCGAACACTAGTACTCATCTGTTCGTCCCCCGCTTCAATAACTCAAGATCTGGTGATTCCAGCTTCATTTCTGCAGCCCCCAGGGTCTGGAATTATCTCCCAACTAACATTAGTAATGAAATATCCCACACCCAATTCAAGAAAATGTTAAAAAGCTGGTTATTCAATACATTTTAAGTCCATTGCTTTGAACCCAGTTCATAGCCGCTGGACTGTTGGATTTCCTGTTGTATATAGATGATTCCACATTACTGTACCTTTGATCTGTATTACCCCATCTTGTATGTATATAGGCTATTGTTCATACTATGCTTATGTTTATGCTTTGTAGTGAAGGTGTATGTCCATCTCAAATTGTATCTCCCATGTATTATATATGTATCTTCCCTAAAGTAACCAGCAAGCAACCCATCCTTCTGTAACCTATGCCATGATACCTCCAGTTTCGGGGTACTAACAAATGCAATAAATAAATACAATAAATAAATAAAGGGCATTGACTGAAAATTCACAAAGAAATTGTCGAGCAAGATCAAAAGAATAGATTTCTCTTGGAAAGATTATAGCAGCTTCTAATTGCAACGCAAGACAAGAAAAAATGTGTACAGATATACAGATAGCTTGTTTACACATGTAACATATGTGCATGTAACACATCATGGCATCCAGTGACATGAGAAGTGATTTAACTGTGTCCTAAAATGTAACATTTAAAAAAAAGGTTAATGGATATGAGGATGAACATTGTGCCATTTGACTAGATTACGGATGTTTAGAAACAAGGAAAATGCATTGGCTTTAAGAACACATGAGAAAACATGCATTATTTATATAATTAATGCTGGATAGCTATCAACTATAGGGACATATTCCAATTAAGGGTTGTGCATGACATATGATAGATAATGAGAGCAACACTTGAGCTGTCTATGATGCTGCTTGGAACACAAAGGTGAAATGCACTCTGTAGTTGAAAGCTACCCATCTATAATTGTATGCTGTGTATTTCTCCCTTGCTCCCATATGGACTAGAATTGCAAGGAGCATAGAGTGGAGGCACGAGGGTCTGCATGCAACTTAAACAAATATGAAGGCCCTTGTTGCTAGTGTGATGGTGCAGGGCAAATAGTGGTAAAGTGTTGGTAATTTGATTACCTCCAGTTTTTCCCAAATTTGGATTCTGACAAAATCATAGTTTTGGGGTTCATTGGAGGTAATATCTCGAGCACTTGCCGAAGGTTTCACCTCCAATTTACCAAGAGAATGTGGAGGATTTACAGTGTGCAGAATTACCACCATTGGTAAATCCTCCAAATCTGCAATGGACTCCAGGAATGGGGAGCACCCAGTCATTCTGCCACCCTTAAATGGGTGGAATAACTGTGATCGTGAGTAGCAGAAATGATGAATTTGGTGGCATTTCCACACAAAATACTGCCAAACTTGTAATGAGGCCACATGTTCTCCCTCCCTGCAACACACAACACATCAAAAAGGAAACCACAGCATACCTGTTAGAGAAAAGACCACGCCCCCTGCTGTGAATTCGCAGTAGCTGATCATGACTTTCAAATCCTCTGCTATGACGTCATAGCAGTAAGATACAACATATGGCAATAGAATTAGGTGCTAATGGCTTCTCGTGGAAGTTATACACAACATATTATTTGTATTTAGATGTACAGCACAGGATATGCCTGCATACTGCAGAATTTGCTTTCACTGAAAGATTGACAATTATCACTGTCCAACCAGAGAGCAAAATGTCTGTGCAACCAGACTTATCTGCACCAATCAAAAGTGTACTCTGCTTGTAGGCGTTCTGTTAAAGGCAGACCACCTTTAAATCATGCAGGCAATGCTGCATGTTGTTACCGGTGTTGTGTACTGTTCCCTCTTACCAACACAAGAACTTTGAGTATTGCTGCCCTGAGCACAGTCATGTTTCGTATTTCAAAGGATACAACCTACATGTTCTTATTAATTGCTCTCAGATGTTTTTCTTAACCCCTGCCTCTCCTTCAGGCCTCCCAATCCCTCAACACATCTGTTTTCCAATCATGACACTGGACACCTACAATGACAAATTGTACGTATTACCACATTGCTGTTCCTAATTTCATCTGTTTAAGTCCATGAGACGTGATAGCTAAACGCTCTCTCTTCCATATGTTGACCATTTGCAACCTTCCCATAATCTACCTATAACGTACATGTTGTTAGAGCAGGTCTTTAAACTGCAGTGAACTATGACAGTTTGAATATGATCCAACATGCTGTCAGCTTTAACAATGATCGGTGACATTTGTTGGCAATCCTAATGTCGCACTACTTTTGAGCTGTCTTTCTCTTTCACCGAAACGTTATTATTTCTGTGTCCATGCCTTCCATTGATCTGACATGTTTATGGTGTGTCAAGGCTGCAGAAATGGGGGCCATGAGCAATGTTCCCTCGAGTATTTGGATGGACAGGTATAATGATGCTTCATGCCTTGAAACAAGTACTGACACTGTTGCTTACTCTTTGAAGTCTTACATGATGGCAAATTGCTGAACCTCATATTCGGGCTCACTTTTCCTAGATATGTCACGTGTGAACATCAGCTCACCACAGCAAACAGACCAACAGCTGCTTTCATGAACATGGCAGTCGATTCACTTTTCTGACTTGGGGGACTGCTTTTTAATGGAGGAATAGGCACTGCGAGCGAATGTCGTTATTGTAAATAAAACAAACTTACGCGGTAGTGCATGGCTTCCAATGGACGCCATTTGCAACACTTCGTCTTTTGAAATGCTGCATACTTTTACTGCGACATCACGACAGAGGATTGTGACTTTCATAATCAACTGCTGTGAGGTCATGGCAAGGACAGCAGTTGCCCCCGCTTTACTTGGTTCTCCTGTGACCCAAGAGTCAGACCATGCAGACATTAAAGACAATGGCTCCAAGCCTTGCCACAGCATAAGCCGTTTTTTAGACCACGTGGGTAACACAGGGGCTGCATCTTGGAAAATGTGTCAGGCTCGTGACTCATTAGCACAGAAAGCTCACTGGGAGGCAAAGGGATCTTGCAGATGAAGGCCTTGGGGAACAGCAGCAGGACAACTTTTAAGTATTTTCTAAATGGGAGTGGAAGAGGACACTATACAGAACAATGGAGTGGAAGATGAGTGTCAGGACACTTGGTATTTCTTGTTTTGGTTGGGGGACAAAAGAGAGGGTTACCAAAGTGAGGTTGGTGACATTTGCAGGACTTCAGGTATATTTGTCTTTTGCAGTTTTGTGTTCAGATGAATTACTTGTTTAGTGATTCCTTTTAGGAAGTATTACACACATGTAATACTCCCTCCGCTCAATGTTACAAATCCACCCCACAATTTGGCACAATAGTTTTAATCTGAATATTTAATTTCATATACAATCCAACAAATAAAGGTGCTCCCCTCACTTACAATGGAAACCGCCAGGTTGTTTCCAAAAAGAAAAAATGTGCACAAACATACAGACATATGAAAATCAATATGCATGACTATTCTAGACAATAGGCTCCACTGTTTCATAAGTCGACAATCAGTTTAACGTTGATTAATTGATTTAACTTTCCTTTGTTATCCTCAAACTGCCTTACAGAAGATTCTGTCCACCTGAACACACTGCTCCTGAAAATAAAAAGGGGAAGCAGTTATCAGAATAAAGTTCGAAACAAAAAAAAATGTACTTCGAGGTTTCTGAAAACATCAACAAGTCTTTTCAGTAGTGAAAACTGATCTATTATCGTACTTCCTCAAATCTAAACTGTTGGAAGATTCTCAGTGAAAAACTATTGGTTCGTAGTGGGTAAAGATAAAATGTGATATTATTATGATGTTAGATTTGTGTTGCAAACCCTTTTGAAGGCTTGGTTTTCTTAGGGAATCTATTTAATATGAAATACTGTTATAGCAGCAGCTAACTCACTATTTTCAAGAAATCCGATACTTCCCCAAAACATCCCAGTTCGAGAGAGAGAGAGATGTGACCTATATGCTAGAGGGCACTAGTGGGAGTGTAAGAAGGACACCAGGTTGTTCTGAGTTATAAGGTCTGCTCACTTCCTTCTCAGACTGACACCTTCAATGAGATCATACTACCTTACACAACAGACACAAATCTCCCATATATGGCTGCCACAGGCCTAACTGTTTAAAGGTCAACACATACCAAGCAAAGACGTAACTCATTTCTTTAGCCCTATCACACTCCTCCACATCAGTGACTTAGCAAACCTAAAGTGCTTTAGTCTATCAGATGTTGGGCTCTGCCCTTCAGATAATACACTGACAAGTTGTCAATACCAAACCCATAGAATCAGAACAACAGTCAGCTCTTAGGTTTGTCTATCCCTCACCTATGAACACCACTGGTTTCTCATCTGCCTCTCATACTATCCCACTAACAACATACTTCCCTCTTTTCTCACATAACCACACACAGTGCAGTCACCACATGTGGCTGAAGGGTGCTATATTAGACTACTTTACATTACAATACGCAATAATTTGCAGACTTTGGACTATCATGCATCTAGACACTCACACATTCACATGCTGGCACACTTGCACTCACTAACACATCTGCACATGTGCACACATGTGTTCAGAAGTGTGGGGAGAATGTGTCGTTGGCCATGGTTGCTATGGGATGTGTAACACTGTTACACACTGCTGTGAGGTTTTAGCTTATTTAACAAGCAGGTACCCTGTGGAGATTACTTAAACATTATTTAGGAATGTATATATAGGGTTGCAGGTCTAAAAGGGTTGTGGAGGGGTTTGGTGTAGGGGCAGTAGTGAAGGGGAAAGGGAGTATGGGAGGACCCCCAAATAAAACAATTAAAAAAATGAAGTAACATTTCAAAATGATCACTCCGAAGTAAATTACCTCAAAGTAATTTCTATTGGCAAAATGACATGCAACCAAGAAGCACACAGCTGAGCGCAGCATGGTATTGCAGGGAGAAAGTGTGCTTTGATGTGCTTGCCGGAGGGCACAGATTGCTGTTACACCTTGCTGTGAGGTCTGACCCTCTTTAACAGGCACGCCGCACAGAGCACAACATAGAAGAGTGGGAAGAAAGTGTGGTTGTCAGAGGTTCACAGTAATCACTCAAAATCTGCTGTGAAGTAGTCTTCTTGTAAGCACTGCACTCATGAGCTGATTGAACCTAGTAATAGGGGTGTCTAACTATTTCCCTGCACAAAGCTAACTTGTATATGGTAGAATCAATCATGGCTACTCTGCCAAGCTCAAAATACAAATTAAGGAGGAATGAAAATTACCTCCAAAACACTAGCTCTCATTTACCTGATACTTTCTGGACAATCCTACAGACAACTAACATCACTCAACAAATGTACCATTTATGGATAAGACCCGAAGCTCACCAACAGTGATGGCTGGTCCATAAAAGTGGATTGGGCTAAAAAAAACAGCAGGTTTAAAAACCACAGTTTGAGCTAAACAAGACTTTTACTCGATTATTTTAGATAAATCCATTCAGAGGATGTGCCAGGTCCTTTGAGATGGCTCTAGTTTGAATACATCGAAAACAGTACCTTCCTTGCTGGTTGATTCTTCTTCCAAGGGACATGTGGCTTTGTCTAAATGGCAATAAAATGGAGATTCTTATTTTTGGCTCCAGACAGGTATGGATGGGCAAAACTGAGCCCTTCCTTTAAGAGTTTTACAATTGGTGATAACATTATACCCGTTCAAACCAAGGTAAAGACCCTGGAGGTCTAGGTGGAGGCCAACCTGAACTCGAGGCACATGTTAATCTGTTGAGTCAAAGCTGTAACTACCATCTCCATCTCATGAGAAACATTTGCCCCAGCATCTCTGAAAGGAACAGTGCTATGATAGCTTGAGCAAGTATCATCTCTAGGCTAGACGTTTGTAATGCCCTGTTGATTGGAGCTTCGAGCTATAGCCTAAAAATATGTCAAGTTCTACAAAAAAGATGCAGTATGCATAGTTAAAAATGTTTCAATGTGTGCACACATTTATTTATTTTATTTTATCTATTTATTTTATTACATTTATAAAGCGCACAAACAGCCCTTGGGAATCGTGGTGCTGTTACAGTAAGCTTACTTGGTTGCGAGAAGAGAACAGAATAAGACAATGCAGACAAATACATACAGAGGGGGTTGCAAGTTACATGGTGGGGTTAGCCAGATGTTCCTTGGTTACAGTGGAACTAGATCTTGGTGGCTTATGCAGTGAAGAAGATTTCAATGAAGGTGGTAAAGCGGTGAGCAAACTATTAGAATTACATTGACAGTAGAATTGTGAGGGGCATGGTGTGTCCTTGGTTAAAGGGGAACCCGATCAGCCGCAAAGATAATATTTAGAGATAAGCTAGCTACGGTTCCTGAGGAGTGAACAACATCCAGCGCACACAAATTAGTTGAAGAGTCTGGTCTTAAGAGCTTTATGGAAGACGGTGTATGATGATTCCTTTCTGAGTGATGTGGGCACAGCATTCCAGTTTTTTGGTGCTAGATGTTGGAAGCTGGACCCTACCTCTTTAGCTCTTTTGAGTGTGGGAACATATATCTGGTTGGAGTGGTGCACTCAAATGTGTCTGGAGGAGGTGACCAGAATCATTTTTTCAGATAAGTAGGGGGGGGGCAGTGCGGGAGAGGTACTTGTGTGTGATGGCCATGGTTTTCAATAGAATGTGCTCTTGACTGGCAGCCAGTGCACATCTCTTCTTGCCTGTGAGAGACGTTCCCTTTTAGGGATGCTCAGTGCAGGTCTGAGGGCACTGTTATGAATGACTTGTAACCTTTTGATGTTCTTAGAAGATGTGCCCAGGAAAAGGGCATTAGTCAAGTTTGGCCTCAATGGTAGCCCTGGCTATTGCGAGGCAGTTTTTGGTTGACAAGTAGGTTTGACTGCATTGATGATTTTGAAGGTGAGAGCTGCAGACAATGCAATGGCACTGACTTGGCGTGTCATGAGCAGGGAGGAGTCAATGAAAACCCTTACAGGCCGATTCATGGAATCAATGTGCGCCGAAAAAACGGCGCCCGCGTGCGAAAACGTGCGATTCGCAGTGAAATAGCGAAAATCGCAGTGCAAGTGCGATTATCGCACAGAAAACATCGCACATCAATTCATGGAAGTCTGTGCACGCGCAAAATGTGGGATGTGCACTGAAAAAGGCCACAGCGAATTCGCACATAGCGCGGCGCACATAACAAAAGTAGGCGTAACACGGGGCGTCACACGCAGGATGGGGAACAACTCGTGAAAATGTGGGCGTCACGGGGGAAGTAGAGAAGGCAAGTGCGCAGAACGCCCACACGCTCGCCTGCAACACGTATTCATGGAATTGAATAGGGAAAAACAGCGCACAGCCAAAGACGCGCACAGGCCCATACATGTCCGCCACAAGAAATCAGGCGGTAGCGTCCCTGCGCAGGAAAGAAATGTGCGCCAGAGAAGGCCCACACGCGATCGGGCTTGGGGGAGCGTGTGCGTGTATCTGAGAGGTGCACGAGAAGTTTCACATGCGATCGGGCCTGGGGGAGCGTGTGCGTGTATTTCAGAGGTGCGCGAGAAGTTCCACACGCGATTGGCCTGGGCGCGTGTATTTCAGGGGTGCGCGAGAAGTTCCACACGCCATTGGCCTGGGCACGTGTATTTCAGGGGTGTGCGAGAAGTTCCACACACGATTGGCCTGGGCGCGTGTATTTCAGAGGTGCGCGAGAAGTTCCACACGCGATTGGCCTGGGCGCGTGTATTCCAGAGGTGCGCGAGAAGTTCCACACGCGATTGGCCTGGGCGCGTGTATTTCAGAGGTGCGCGAGAAGTTCCACACGCGATTGGCCTGGGCGCATGTCTTTCAGAGGTGCGCGAGAAGTTTCACACGCGATTGGCCTGGGCGCGTGTATTTCAGGGGTGCGCGAGAAGTTCCACACGCGATTGGCCTGGGTGCGTGTATTTTAGAGGTGCGCGAGAAGTTCCACATGCGATTGGCCTGGGCGCGTGCATTTCAGAGGTGCGCGAGAAATTCCACACGCGATTGGCCTGGGCGCGTGTCTTTCAGAGGTGTGCGAGAAGTTTCACACGCAGTTGGCCTGGGCGCGTGTATTTCAGGGGTGCGCGAGAAGTTCCACACGCGATTGGCCTGGGCGCGTGTATTTCAGAGGTGCGCGAGAAGTTCCACACGCGATTGGCCTGGGCGCGTGTATTTTAGAGGTGCGCGAGAAATTCCACACGTGATTGGTCTGGGCACGTGTCTTTCAGAGGTGCGCGAAAAGTTTCACACGCGATTGGCCTGGGTGCGTGTATTTCAGGGGTGCACGAGAAGTTCCACACGCGATTGGCCTGGGCGCGTGTATTTCAGGGGCTCGCGGGTGGTTTTACACGTGATCAGGCCTGGGGGAGCGGGGTACGTGTATTCCAGGGGCTCGCGGGTGTTTTCACACGCGATCAGGCCTGGGGGAGCGGGGTACGTGTATTTCAGGGGCTCGTGGGTGTTTTCACACGCGATCGGGCCTGGGGGAGCAGGGTACCACTCACCGTCTGCCTTGCGTGTAGAAGAACGCGTAGCCAATACCCACCCGCTGTGAAGTAATAGTGTGTGAACCCCAACGCCTGCAAAACACAAGCACCACACCCCACGAAAAGCAACGCCCGTGCGCGATATGTCGCAGACACGCATACGCGCTAAGGGCCTTTGGTCCAATGGAATCGCGTATGCGTGCTGACACGCTTACGCACTAAGGGCCTTTCCTCGATTCACACGCTGACGTGCAGAATTTTCACGTGCCAAATCACTCCGTATCAAGCTGGCCACGCGTAAGCACACAGAAGACCACGCTCCTGCCCAAAAGGCCGAATTACTGCCCCCCAGAGCCCCGAGCAGCCTCCCACGAGCCATCTGCTGCTGCCTTCCTGCCTGCTGCAACCGTGCCCTGCCATTTGGTGCCTGCACATCAGCCATCTGCAGGGGTCCAGTTGCCGACTGGGATACCATCGCTCCACAGCCCAGCTCCAGGACCCAGTTGCCCACCCACGCCTGCCTCGGGGGTCGCCATGTCGGGGCAAACACCATCCGAGACCACTGGCGACCCCCAGCCAGAGGGGCAGAGGGCCGCCAGCTTCAGTCAGAAGGAAGTTGGTGTCCTGGTGGAGCTTGTCCTGGGGCATTATGATGCCCTCTTCGGATCACCACGCGCCGACAAGGAAGGACGGGACAGGATCTTGGACGACTTTGTGGTTGCCATCAACGCGGAGGGGGTGGCAACCAGCAACATCAAGCAAGTCAAGAAGCTCTGGGAGGACTTCAGGTCCAGGACCCTCATAAAGGCCCGGCTCCTCGTGGAGCGGGGCCGGGGCAGCATGAGTACCATCCAGCTGAGGGTCCTGGAACGCGTACGCCCAGCGCTCATGCCCAGATCCTTGAGAGGCAGACCCGTCTGGAGTCGAGCGGTAAGTGGCCAAGCATTGCTGTGTGAGACAGGGCATGTTGCAGCGTGCTGGTTGTCTGATACTTGCCTGTATGTGTGACATAGGCCATGTACGCGTGTGTGTGTGCAGGGACATCATGGTCATGCATGTGAGACCAGTAATGTGTGAAGCACACGGTTGGTGTATGTGTTTAAATGTAACATGGGGAGCCCTATGCGGAATGGACACATGAGAGCATGCCAGTCTCTGTTCTTGGACATGGGTGTGGGTGAGGGATGGGTGCTGATGCCATGTACATGTATGGTGTCCATGTCTGTGTTTCTGACCTGCGTGTCTGTGACTTGTGGATGCCATGGATGCATGACACATGTCTGTGACAATGTTCAGATTCATTGATGCAGCCTAGTTATCCTTGCATCCACTGTGCCTGGGGTGTACGAGTCCAGATGGATGAAAGTACGTTGAAGTGTGTGCATGTGATAGGAATGACCCATGATGCATGTGAGTCCAAAAACAACATTGTATGCTTCAAGAGTCCCTTGGACATGTTTGCTTATGTCCATAGCATGCGCCATGCCTGTTACTGCATGTGTTTTGCCTGCACTGACCCATGTGTTGTAGAGGGACCACTCATCTGCTATTGCTTCCTGTCTAGGGTACCATTGTACAGTACCCTGATGCTTGTGTTCTATGTCTCCCTCTACACAGCGCAAAGTGAAGAAGAGGGCGGAGACGGCGCTGTGGAGCTAAACGGCGGGGATGCCCCCACGGCTGCAGTGGAAGGGGTGGGTGAGCCCCCACAGGGGCTTGCAACGGCGGAGGACAGTGTGGAGCCATCCAGGTTGGTGGGGCAGGGGCAGGAGGCAGCACAGGTCGCCGTGGAGGTGCCTGTGCATGTCACTATCCCTGACTATGTGACTGCACCACCATGCACCAGCAGGGATGCCCCATCCCAGGCCCGTCCGCAGGTAGGGGGGATGTCCATGTCATCTGACTCCCCTCCACCTGCGGACGAGGGGACCCCTGGCCGTATGCAGAAGGTCCTGATTGGTGTCGTGTTGCGCACGGCTGTCATTCGTGATGAGGTGCGTGCTTCCCGGGGGGAGCACGCACGTCATCACGAAGAGCACTGTGCCAACGTGGCCCAGTTGGGAGCGGTCATGGTCGGGGGTCTCGTACATGTGTCGGGCACTCTGGCGACCCTCTCATCCTCTGTTGAGGCTATGCGCCAGTCGTACTCCATGCCGTCTTCCGGCCCAGATGCCACCGGGGCCCCCTGTGGACCTGCCCCGACCAATGCAGCCACCTCGGTGGGGATCCCTGCCACAGTTGGGAGACGGAGGTCCAGCAGGGGTGGACACACCAGCAACTGGACCCCAGCAGATGGAGGATGTGACGGCATCATCGCGCACGGCACATGCACAACGGCGTCGGTGGTTTCCATCAGCCTGGATGCAGTCGTGCTGGCACAGGCAGTTGCGTCGGGGGCAGCGGCAGGCTCGACGTGGGAGGCATCATGGCTCGGGGCCATCAACATCAGGGGTGCAGGCATCGGCCGGAGGGCAGGAGAACCCTGGAATGGGAGTGGCTTCCGCGTGGGAGCGGTTGGGCCAGCAGATAGGTGCGGAGCGGCAGCGGGTAGAGGAGGAACGGCTCACAATGGTCAGGGCGTAGAATTCCATGCGGAGGGCGCTGAGGCGGGCTGAGTGCCTCGAGGGTCTTCGCAGGGAGTTTGAGCTGGACACTGCATTATCCCTGCGGGACCTCGGGGCCAGGGAACATGCCCGCCTCCAAGCCATTGAACAGGAGTTCGATGATGCCCTGGCCCATGACAACAACCAGTGAGCCGTCGGACTAGCCCGCTGCCCTTGTAAATAGTTATGTAGTTAGTGTTAGGTTTCCTTTGCTTTTTTATTTATTTTGGACCTTTTGGACAATGGGCCACATTTTTGTATATAGTTTTATTTTATTAGGTAGTATTTTTATGTAGGTTTCATTTCCAAACTTGCTGTTGGGGTTCTATCATGTCATTGCCATTTCTAAGTGGGTGGATGCAATACTCGAGTGGGTGTTTTGCATTTGGAGGCTGACCATAAGGGCCAGGGATCTAGATTGTGATGACATGTTGGCTGGGGGACATGTGTGGGGGCCTGCTGGCAGGTGCCCCGCAATGCTGGGGGGTTGAGGTGCAGGGGGACATGAGTCGGACATGAGTGGGGGCCTGCTGGCAGGTGCCCCGCAATGCTGTGGGTGGGGGTGCAAGGGGACATGAGTTGGTGATCAGTAGTGCAAGGAGACATGTGCCTTTGCTGGGGGGCATGCCCATGTTGGGTGGGCTGCCTGCGGGACATGACCAGGGATGCAGGGTAGTCCCCTGTGGTGTGGGCTGCCTGCAGGGGCCGTGGAGGGTGTACAGGGGACACCTGGGAGGGCCCACACTGCCAAATCACATGTAGGACTCCCCGGCACCCCTGAAATACATGTACCCTGCTGAAATCGCGTGTGAAAATTCTCACACACCCCTGAAATACACGTACCCTGCTGAAATCGCGTGTGGAACTTCTCGCGCACCTCTGAAATACACGCGCCCAGGCCAATCGCATGTGGAACTTCTGGCGCACCCCTGAAATACACGCACATGCTCCCCCAGGCCCGATCGCGTGTGGAACTTCTCACGCACCTCTGAAATACACGCACACGCTCCCCCAGGCCCGAACGCATGTGGAACTTCTCGCGCACCCCTGAAATACACGCGCACAGGCCAATCACGTGTGAAACTTCTTGCGCACCTCTGGAATACACGCGCCCAGGCCAATCGCGTGTGGTACTTCTCGCGCACCTCTGAAATACACGCGCCCAGGCCAATCGCATGTGGAACTTCTCACGCACCCCTGAAATACACGCACACGCTCCCCCAGGCCCGATCGCGTGCGGAACTTCTCGCGCACATCTGAAATAAACACGCCCAGCCCAATCGCATGTGGAACTTCTCGCGCACCTCTGAAATACACGCGCCCAGGCAAATCGCGTGTGGAACTTCTCGTGCACCTCTGAAATACACGCGTCCAGGCCAATCGCGTGTGGAACTTCTCACGCACCCGTGAAATACACGCACACGCTCCCCCAGGACCGATCGCTTGTGGAACTTCTCGCGTACCCCTGAAATACATGCACACGCTCCCCCAGGCCCGATCACGTGTGGAACTTCTCGCGCACCTCTGAAATACACGCACACGCTCCCCCAGGCCCAATCGCGTGTGGAACTTCTCGCGCACCCCTGAAATATACGCGCACAGGCCAATCGCGTGTGAAACTTCTCGCGCATCTCTGGAATACACGCGCCCAGGCCAATCGCGTGTGGAACTTCTCGCGCACCTCTGAAATACACGCGTCCAGGCCAATCGCGTGTGGAACTTCTTGCGCACCCCTGAAATACACGCACACGCTCCCCCAGGGCCGATCACGTGTGGAACTTCTCGCGCACCTCTGAAATACACGCGCCCAGGCCAATCGCGTGTGGAACTTCTCGCGCACCTCTGAAATACACACGCCCAGGCCAATCGCGTGTGGAACTTCTCGCGCACCCTTGAAATACACGCACACGCTCCCCCAGGCCCGATCCCGTGTGGAACTTCTCGCGCACCCCTGAAATACACGCACCCAGCCCGTTCGCGTGTGGAACTTCTTGTGCACCTCTGAAATACACGCACACGCTCCCCCAGGCGAGATCGCGTGTGAGACATCTCGAGCACGCGTGTTCCCGAAACCCCTAATACACGTTCCCCGCTTTGCGTTTGCTGTTTGCCAGTCCGGTAAACTGGTACAGGATTGGCACAGCCCTTTGCGATGGTTTTGCGATCTGGCTTTTCCTTGCGTGAGGGCGTTCTTGGGGGCGTAACTGGCGCTGCTGCAGGGTCGCTGCGCCACTCTGTGCCACGTCTGCTTTTGGAGGCGAGAATCCATGAATACGCTGTGCGCGGAAATTGATTTTATCGCACGCGACTGGCGCAGACATTCGCACGGGCACGCTGTGCGCCAGCCGCGTGCAACACTTTTGTGAGGAATTCCATGAATCGGCCTGTTAGTGTTCTGACTACTGATGTTGAAAGTCCTGTATTGAGGGTCAAGTTTGTTGAGCGTGTCATTGGTGCCTAGCAGGAGTATGTCAGTTTTATCTCTGTTGAGAGATTGGCCATTTGCTGCCATCCATGTCTGTATGGCTGCATATATATTGGCTAGAGCAGCTGCATCCTGTTCATAAGAGCCCGTGAGAGGGAGTAGGACCTGGGTGTCGTTGGCATAGTTTGTATACGCTATGGCAAGATTATCTAAGTCATTGAAGAGAGGTAGGGTAAATATATCGTATAGAGTTGGTGCGCTACAGGATCCTTGCGGGACACCACCGTGTATGGTGGTGGGTGCTCCGCTTGCATGGTCCGAGAAGACTTTCATGAGTCTGCCTTTAAGGACAGAAGAGATCCAAGATGTGGCTTTGGGAGAGAAGTTGGCAGCATTTTCAAGTTGTTTACATAAGATATCATGGTCAACGAGGTCTAGTAGGATAAGAAGTGTCGGCTTATCTTTGTCCATTATGCCTCTGAGTTGGATCTTGAGATCAAGTAGGGCAGACTGTCCCATGGCCTGGGCAGAAACCTGATTGCCTTTTGACCAGGATGCTTTTGGCTTCCAAAAACTGCTGGATTTGAGTAAAGACAACTTTGTCCAGAATTTTCAAAAGGAATGGGACTGTGGTGATAGCTCTGTAGTTGTTTGGTATCTCCGGGTCTAGGGAGTGTTTTTTTAGTAGTGGGGGAACCCACACCTCTTTGAGGCATGCCGTGATGGTGTTGGAATTGAAAGAGGCATTCATGAAAGTTGTCAAGAACAGTCTAGGGTGTCCGCACACTCTTTGACAAGATTGGCTGGGCAAGCATTGCCTTTACATCACAGAGCATCCACAACATCTTCATTGGCTTCCTATCGAGGAAAGGATCTTGTTCCAGATGGGAAACCTGGTGAACAAGTGTATCTTTGGACAAGCTCCTACTTGCATAAAAACGTCTATTCCACAGTACTGCCTGACCAGAACCCTCTGTTCCTCCAATAAAAGGCAGATGATCTGCCCTCAGTATAAGTGCACCAACAGAGGGAGAAGATCGGTCCCAGTCAGAGCAGCATGCTTCTGGAACTCCCTTCCCTCTACACTGAGATCTGAGGCAGCCCTAAGCTTTTTCATAAAATCCTTGAAAACATACCTCTTCGAGTGATCTCCTCCCTCTTATCCCTGCCACACCCCAGTCTTGGTTAGTCATTCATGTGAATGTCACAGCGCCCCGATGCCTGCAGGCTTTCGGGGCCTAATAAACAAATAAATGAATAAATGTGGCAATTAAGTCTATGAGGGGATTATACATTCTGGTAAAATACCCCACATACTGCAGGATGGAAAATATGTGTCCCCTGGAAACTTTGGGCCCTTCTTCCATTTGCCTTGCATTTAGTCTTGAAATCCATTGTACAGCTTATGATAATATAAAGGAGACTGTTCAGCATAATTCATTCTTATTATCCGTAATTTCAAATACATTGAGTATTGACAATCATTTCTCCTTGAGGACAAAATACACAGGGTCTCTGCAAATGATAAATCTAATCCCAGATAACACAGATGGGTCCTGGGCACCGAGTGTGTCTTCTGACTCACCAGATGAATTTAAAATACCAAACAATTCACAAATGAGGCCAAGTCTAACTCCAAACCTTTTCAAATAGACGGAATCGCTGACGCACATCAAGGAGGTTGAAGATTCAGAGCAACATGGCCAAATGGCCTCTTTGGTGTCTGTTCACATTTAACCAGTAAGGCAACAAACAAACAATTTGCATCCCAAAAAACTAAGAAACTATTGAAAACTGACATGAACAAAAAGAGATAATCCAAGAAGTTCTTAATGTCCTTATCAACGACTTACAATATCATTGATTTAAATTCCCAATCACAACCCAATCATGTTCTCCCGCTGTCAGAACATAACAAGAAGATTGCCAAATCTACTAAAAAAGGCACATAAAAAGCTAAAGAATACTCACGAAATAAAATTAACTAATTCTTTCTTCCAGTTATTCAAAGAAAGACATCAGTGGATTCCCCATTAGTGAAGCCGGCTTCAGCTCTTTTTCAGGACAAGATGGACAATTCAGTTACGCCATCAGCAATCAACCTAATTTCTGCATTACAAAACATAGAAGTAAAGTGTGATTTCCCCCTAAAATGATTTGTACAGCTCACTTTATGACAGACTCTTTTCGTGGACAAGGACCGGATGTGGGTGGTCATCTACTTACTACTGCCACGCAGCGTGATAGGCTTTGAGAATATTGGACAAGTTAATGATTGCATGAATTTTAACCAGTCTAGAATATTGAACATTTTCTCCCTAATTCCTTTGTTGCATCTGTTACAAAGAGATGATATTGACTGGGTCGATATACATGATGAGGGGAGGGATATTGTGATACTTATTTTACTGCGATTGTAGCATGCCTGGTTTCGGATCAAGTAGAACATTGTAGAACTATGGCTTTAGATATTTTGGTTTTACTAATCCAGTCCAGCTTGTAAATGCAATGTGGTCAGTGCAAACAGTGAAGCAGACTTCAAGGTTTCCTCTCCCTCTTTCACAAATAAAGGTGATTTCAATGGTAATGGTTCAAGATCACTATTTGTCAAGAACGATGAGACTAATCAATCTACAAAAAACAGGAAGATTGGTATCAGCTATCCTCTGCCATTTTTAGAGATATGAGGAAAGCTACGAAATGTACTCATCCTCTGCCTGTATTATTTAAAAGTGCTTTCGTGGAAGAGTGCAATTGTTGATAGTGACGGCCTATTTGTAACAACAGTTCAGAGAGGAGATGAAGACTACATTAATGACATTTTAATATGTAATATTTTTTGGATCCCTGCTTGTTCTAAATTGAATTTGCTCATAATGATTTCAGTGGAATTTTAAATGATTGCTTTGGGGACGGATCCAATGTCCAACACAGTTTTTGCTGGCCTCCTTCTGGAGGAACTTGATTTCTGGGTCAATAAACTGGCTCTTATGCTTTAAGCTTTTTCATTGAATATATATATATATATATGGTAGTGGCCATGTAGTTATGGTTAAGTTGCTGTTTCCATAGGAAGAGCACTTTTTGGGCGGCTTATAACTTCGCTCTCCCTGGACGGATCCTCACCAAACTCTGCAAAAAAAGTAGTTGGGTCACCCTGAATTCCTTTGCAAAGTTTGGTGAGGGTTCGTCCAGGGGGGGAAAAGTTATAGGGGGGTCCCAAAACTTATTTTTTCCCATAGACTGAATGGGAAAAAACTTTGCGCACGGCTACAGCCCGAACCGCTGGACGGATTTACACCAAATTTGCGGCAGGAGCGGCGGCCTGGTCCCAAAAGCGTGCTTTTGTAAATTTGGTGTAAATCTGTCCAGTAGTTTTTTTAAAAATGACCAAAATGTAAGGCAAAAAATGAGTGATATCTGCGTTCGCTTCGCGGACGGACTTCCCTGTTCGCTCCGCGGACAGCACCTCGATTGGTCCATGGGCTTGCGTCATGTCCGCGGACATGCAACGTATTCGCTGATTGGATGGCGAGGGGCGTGGAGTGCGTCAGATTTTCTGTGGCACCCGCCATCTTGTATTCGCAGTCGACCGCGTACAGCGCAGTGAAACGTGGATAAAAAATTGTATTTAGTGCCGTGTGTTGGTGTGTAAGAGTGTTTGGGGAGGGTGGGGGAGTATGAGATAGGTTCAATATTTTGTTTTTTTATGTGCTAGACCTTTTTGTTGCGTTTGATTTTTCCGCGGAGAACACGGCTGTTCTGACATTTTGTAAATAAACTAAATGGTGGGGTGTTTAGAGGACGGAGTATGTCTCATTTTTGTTCGCAAGGAAGGTAAAAATGAGCTATGAACACTCGTGGTGTACTTAATTGTTCGTAAATACACAAACTGGGGGTGTCCTCAGGAGGCTGTCCGTATTGTAATCTGTCTAGTTGAATGTGTTCTAAGAACACTCGCAGTGTCCTGAAATGGTTGCAATTACACAAAATGGGTGTGTTCTGAGAACGTTGTTTGTATTGTTCGTTGTCAGGGTGAAAGTGTTTTAAGAGCACTCCTTTTGTTCGCTAATAGTGCAATTTCCTAGGGGCGTCAACCGACTTTTTGTCCACTAAAGAAACGATAAATCCGGCTGTGTGCGCCGACATTATGTGATAATCCTATGTCTGGCGCTATTGACCTGGCTGACTTGCTTTTGCGACACTAAACCATATCTCCCGCCCCTAAGCCTGATATTATCAAAGCATTCATATTCCCCGCCTTTCTCCGTGACGTTACAGGGTGCGTAATGAAACGCGCCCAGTCGTCTCCAGTACTACGCGACTTTACACAGAACCCGGAAGACAACACACATTATGTCACAACACAGCGCGCCACAATTTGGAATATGAAACTGTGATTTAAAAGCAAAGAGCAAGATTGTAAATGTTGTAAAGTACATTTATTTGACATCAAATGTTTAGAGAATATTCAGCAATTTGCATTTGTCTTTGTTGTCAATCCGCAAACGTTCATGTTGAGACACGCAATGTTCCTTTGCGGTACAGAGAGTATTAGATCAGCTTACAACTCAGTGCGCCACAATTCGGAATATGAAACTGTGGTTTAAAAGTAAACAGCAGGATTGTACATTTGGAAAAGTACATTTATTTCACATGAAATGTTTAGTGAATATTCAGCGATTTGCTATTGTCTCTGCTGTCGATCAGCAAAAGTTTATTTGGAGCCACGCGTTGTTCCTTTGCGGTAGATAGGCTGTTGGTTTATGATAAAAGCAGTAAATGGTTGCTCTGATAATCGGAAGGTTGCTCCAACAACAAGCCATTTGACCACCCTATTGGTTGGTATGTTGTTTGTAGCCGCTAGCACTGCGTAAGGGCATATTGGTCCTTGGCGATTGTCCCATAAAATGGTGAGGGTCATGAAGTTGCATATTTGGACCTGCACCTGGCAGTTGAAGACCCCATCCGCTGGAGTCTGTAAATCGTGACATAGACAAAATGGGGCCACGTACCTGTTTTAAAAAACATAAATTAGTCTCACCAGCCGATCTTCATTAAAAATCATCATTTTATTTATTAGGGCGTGAAACTATTTGCTATCGAAGATAGTGCAACAGAGTATGTTAATAATAAAATAATAATATTTTCCCATTCATATAGCGCTAAGAACCGTGAGGTATGTAAGCGGTGCTTATTATTAACCACGGTGTGTGGTGCTCATTTATCGACCACAAAAGGATGAAAGGCTGAGTTTCGCCTTGCCGGGATTCAAACTTGCGTTAGCAAGCTGTGCATGGATGTCAAAGCGAGCGCTGTACTCGCTGTGCCACTTGACAGGCTACAGTGAAGTGGCACAGCGAGTAGAGCGCTTGACCGACTATAGACCGGTTAAATTATTTCTATTAACCCACCCTGTGTCGTCTGCCTTTTTCAGAGCCCTCTAAACGACAGGGGATCAATTTGGCGGTGATAGTGCGCGGTAGAAAACATTATGCCACTTTCAACGAACAAGTTCAACTTGAGCGGTCATTAATGCTACGCTATTGTAATTATATTTAGTATAAAGTAATCTAAAGGGTTACTTACAGTACAATTGCAATTTCCATTGTCTACGATTGGTGCAGTCCCAAAATACGACTCTGCGTGTGCCAACGATCTTTTGTATAGTGATATAATATATAAAAGTGGTTTCGTTTCAGAAATTTCATCTTTATCTTCTCTTACGTTTTAGCAACACTCCTTCAAGAGAAGTCTTTCATCACAATCTCTGTCTGTCAAGGTCAAAACACAATACAACCTTATAGTCCGCTTCGTGAGCCTCTCCGGGGCCCGAGAAAAAAATGGAAGCAGCTGATCTTCACTGTGAACGAGCATAAATTCTTACTTTGCAACATTCTGTGTAAAGCCAACTGTAGAAGTTGTGGAAGCAGCTGACCTTCACTGTGAACGAGCATAAATTCTTACTTTGCAACATTCTGTGTAAAGCCATCTGTAGAAGTTGGTTTTTGCACGCCATGTTTGTATATTGTTTGCGTGATATTAAAAAAACTTTGTTAAAGGGACGTTATGGTGAAGTTGCGCTATTAAAAACCTATGAAATTCAGTGAAAAAACTTTGTTAAAGGGACGTTATGGCTCAAAGTAAAACCGAAAACCTCCTGAAATTCGCCAGTTATGGTAACATAAGCAACCATAACTTGCGCCACCGTGCACTGCTAACACTAACACCCAGGACATCAAAGATGACATCACAAATGTCATTGATGACATAACTGATGACATCACATTTCTGGCTCTCCCTTTTTATCCTTTACTGACATATCGAAGCCACATAGTTTTCTTCAGTAACAGTCAGGAAGTAAAAATTGAAAAGGTACTATATTTGTAGACTTAGGGTCCTGTCACATCATATGAAACATGTACATAGCGGAAGATACAGGCTTGAAAGAGAGCAATCCTTTCTGTGCATGAAGATAATCATTATGGTTATCAGCACTTTCTCATAGTTTTATTTTTATTACTCTACCTTCCCTCTATATGCTCATATTTGCATACATTATACTCACTCTCCATAGAGTGAATGGGAAAAAAATTTTGCTCGCGCATACAGCCCAAACCGCTGGACGGATTTCCACCAAATTTGGACCAGGAGCAGCGGCTTGGTCCCGAAAGCGTGTTTTTGCAAATTTGGTGAAAATCCGTCCAGTAGTTTTTTTTAAAATGACCAAAAAGTAGGTAAAAAAAATTAGAGATATCTGTGTTCGGTTTGCGGATACACTTCCCTGTTCGCTCCGCAGAAAGTGTCCTGATTGGCTAATCGTCTTGCGTGATGTTCGCAGACATGCAAAGTGTTCGCTGATTGGACGGCGTGGAGCGTGAAGCACGTCAGATTTTTCGGTAGCGCCCGCCATATTGGATTCGCGGACGTCCCCGGACAGCGCGGTGAAACTTTGTTAAAAATGTGTATTTTGTAGAGTGTGTTGGTGTGTAGGAGTGTTTGGGGAGGGTGGGAGTGTATGAGATAGGATGAAAGTTGTGTTTTTTATGTTAGACGTTCTTTTTGTGTTCGATTTGTTTGCGGCCATCACGGGTGTTCTGAAATGTTCTAAATAAACTGACTAGGGGGTGTTCTAAGGAGTCAATATGTGTCAGTTTTGTTTGCAAGCAAAGTGAAACTGTTCTAAGAACACTTGCGGTGTCTGGGGAGTGTTTGTAGGTGGTGTCCTGAGGTCGCTGTCCGTATTGTTCACTGTCAAGTTGAATGTGTTCTAAGAACACGCGCGGTGTCCTGAAATGTTCACAAATAAACAAATTGGGGGTGTTCTGAAGACGTTTTTGAGAACACTCCCGGTGTCCTGAAATGTTTGTAGGGGTTGTTCTGAGGACGCTGTCCGTATTGTTCTCTGTCAAGTTGAATGTGTTCTAAGAACACTTGCGGTGTCCTGAAATGTTCACAAATGTTCTGAAGACGCTTCTAAGAACACTCGCGGTGTCCGGGGAGTGTTCGTAGGGGGTGTCCTGAGGACGCTGTTCGTATTGTTCTCTGTCAAGTTGAATGTGTCCTAAGAACACTCCCGGTGTCCTGAAATGTTCGCAAATAAACAAAATGGGGGTGTTCTGAAGACGCTTCTAAGAACACTCGCGGTGTCCGGGGAGTGTTCGTAGGGGGTGTCCTGAGGACGCTGTCCGTATTGTTCTTTGTCAAGTTGAATGTGTCCTAAGAACACTCGCGTTGTCCTGAAATGTTCGCAAATAAACAAGATGGTGGTGTTCTGAAGACGCTTCTAAGAACACTCCCGGTGTCCTGGAATGTTCGTAGGGGGTGTCCTTAGGACGCTGTCCGTATTGTTCATTGTTAAGTTGAAAGTGTTGTAAGAACTATCGCGTTGTTCTGAAATGTTTGTAGGGGGTGTCCTGAAAACGGTGTCCGTATTGTTCGCTGGCAAGTTGAAAGTGTTCTAAGAACACTCACATTGTTCGCGGACATTAAGGGGGTAATTCATAGAATTCAGCGCACAAGTGGCGCACGCGGCTGGCGCACAGTGTGCGCGTGCGAATACCTGCGACAGCCGTGTGCGCTGAAATCCATTTCCGCGCACAGCGTATTCATGGATTCCAGCCACCAAAACCAGCTGTGGCGCACAGTGGCGCAGCGACCCTGCAGCAGCGCCAGTTACGCCCCCAAGAACGCCTCCCGCGCAGGGAAAAGCCATCAACATACCCAATCCAGCGCAAAGGGCTGCGCTAACCCTGTACCAGCACAGCAAGCGGGCTACTTGTATCACTGGGGTGCGCGGGAAGTACCTCACGCGATTGGCCCCGTGCGAGCAGGGTATGCGTATTTCAGGGGTGCGCGGGAAGTTCCACACGCGATATCAGCAGGGTACGTGTATTTCAGGGTACAGGGGAAGTTACACACGCGATTCCAGCACGGTACGTGTATTCCAGGGGTGCGCGGGAATTTCCACACGCGAATAGCCTGGGCGCGTGTATTTCAGGGGTGCGTGGGAAGTTCCACACGCGAATAGCCTGGGCGCTTGTATTTCAGGGGTGCGCGGGAAGTTCCACACGCGAATAGCCTGGGCTCGTGTATTCCAGGGGTGCGCGGGAAGTTCCATACGCGAATAGCCTGGGCGCGTGTATTCCAGGGGTGCGCGGGAATTTCCACACGCGAATAGCCTGGGCGCGTGTATTTCAGGGGTGCGCAGGAAGTTCCACACGCGAATAGCCTGGGCGCGTGTATTTCATGGGTGCGCGGGAAGTTCCACACGCGAATAGCCTGGGCGCGTGTATTCCAGGGGTGCGTGGGAAGTTTTACATGCGATTTCAGCAGGGTACGTGTATTTCAGGAGTGCCGGGGAGTCCTACATGTGAGTTGACAATGTGGGTCCTCCCAGGTGTTCCCTGTACACCCTCCACGGCCCCTGCAGGCAGCCCACACCACAGGGGACTACCCTGCATCCCTGGTCATGTCCCGCAGGCAGCCCACCCAACATGGGCATGCCCCCCAGCAAAGGCACATGTCTCCTTGAACTAATGAACACCAACTCATGTCCCCCACCACCCCCACCCCCCAGCACTGTGGGGCACCTGCCAGCAGGCTCCCACCCATGTCCAACTCATGTCCCCCACCACCCCCACCCCCCAGCACAGTGGGGCACCTGCCAGCATGCCCCCACCCATGTCCAACTCATGTCCCCCACCACCCCCACCCCCCAGCACTGTGGGGCACCTGCCAGCAGGCCCCCACCCATGTCCAACTCATGTCCCCCACCACCCCCACCCCCCAGCATTGCGGGGCACCCTCCACCAGGCCCTTGCCCATGTCCCATCCATGCCCCCCTGCACCTGGGTCCCAACAATCCCCAATCATGTCCGTAATGGCCATCCTCCCCTGCCAAAAGGCCCAACCAACTATCACATCCACCCACATATCAAAGGCAATTATATGTTACACACCCAATGTAAATAATGCAAATGAACACATGTCTGTCACACACAATGGCTGCAAGTGAATGTTAAAACACCCAACATGACATGCATGAAAGTAATGAGATGATACGACACATTGAAGGATGAAAATAAAAATGTATTGAAAATCAACTAGAATGGAAATGAAATTAGAAAAACCACAAAGCAAAACAACAAAAAGAAGATGAATGTCCATGAAAAAAATCCAAAAAATCAAAAAATCCATAGAAGAACTATTTACAAGATAATCCCGGGTCCATGAGCACAACCAAATGAAACCTAACTATATCAACTAATTAAAAACTGAACTATATACAAAAAAGTGGCGCATTGTCCAATCGCAACCAAATAAAAAAAAAATAATAATTTAAAGGAAACCAACCACTAACTATATAACTATATACAATGGCAGTGGGCAAGTCCTGCGGCTCACTCTTTGATGTTGCCGGCCAGGGCATCATCGAATTCCATGTCGATGTCCTGGAGGCGGGACTCTGTCCTGGCCCCGAGGTCTCGCAGGGATAACCCCATGTTCACCTCAAACTCCCTGCGAGCTTCCTCGAGGCACTCAGCCCGCCTCAACGCCCGACGCATGGAGAACTCCGCCATGACCATGGTGAACCGCTCCTCTTCCGCCCGCTGCCGCGCCGCACCTATCCGCTGGACCAACTGCTCCCACACGGAAGACACTACCACCCCAGGGTTCTCCGGCCCTCCGGCCGATGCCTGCCCCTCTGATCTTGATGGCCCCGAGCCATGATGCCTCCCACGTCGAGCCTGCTGCTGCCTCCGACGCCACTGCCTCTGCCAACACGACGGCATCCAGGATGATGGAAACCACCGACGCCGTCGTGCACGTGCCCTGCCCGATGATGCCGTCACATCCTCCATCTGCTGGGGTCCAGTTGCTGTGTTGTCCACCCCTGCTGGACCTCTGACTCCCGACTGTGGCAGGGATGGGATCCCCACCGAGCTGGCTGCATTGGTCAGGGCAGGTCCACAGGGGGCCCTGATGGCATCTGGGCTGGAAGACGGCAAGGAGAACGACTGGCGTATAGTCTCCACAGAGGAGGAGAGGGCCGCCAGATTGGCCGACACATGCAGGAAACCCCCGAACATGGGCGATCCCAATTGGGCCACGTCGGCACGGTGCTCTTCGTGATGACGTGCGTGCTCCTCCTGGGAAGCACGCACGGCATCACGAATCACAGCCGTGCGCATCGCAACCCCAATCAGGACCTTCTCCACACGGCCAGGGATCCCCTCGTCCGCAGGTGGAGGGGAGTCAGATGACATGGACATCCCCTCTACCTGCGGACAGGCCTGGGACGGGGCATCCCTGCTGGTGCAAGGTGGTGCACCCACAGGTTCAGGGACAGCGACATGCACAGGCCCCTCCACGGTGACCTGTGCTGTCTCCTGCCCCTGCCCCTGGACTGCACCACTTGCACCAGCAGGGATGCCCCCACCAGGCCCCATGTGTGCCTCAGTGGCGGCCTCCTCCTCCTCTGTGGAAACCACCAACCTGGATGGCTCCTCGCCGTCTACCGCCATAGCAGGCCCCTGTGGGGGCTCACCCACCCCTTCCGCTGCAGCCGTGGGGGCATCCCCGCCGCCTTGCTCCACAGCGCCGTCTCCGCCCTCTCCTTCACTAGCCGCTGCGTAGAGGGAGACATAGAACACAAGCATCAGGGTACTGTACAATGGTCCCCTAGACAGGAAGCAATAGCAGATGAGTGCCACTGTCAAAGTACACTTCCATCATGTCACACCACAACACATGTGTCAGTCCAGGCAAAACACACACAGTGACAGTCATGGTGCGTGCCATGGACATTTCAATGCATGTCCAATGGACTCTCGAATCATACAATGTAATGGGACTCACATGCATCATGGGTCATGCCTATCACATGCGCACACTTCACCTAAGTCACATCCATCTGGCCCCGTACACCCCAATCACAGTGCATACAAGGATGACTAGGCTGCATCAGTGAATCTGTACATTGTCACAGACATGTGTCATGCATCCATGGCACTCACAAGTCACAGACACGCAGGTGAGGCACACAGACATGGATACCACATATGTATCTGGCATCAGCACCCATCCCTCGCCCCCACCCATGTCCAGGAACAGAGACTGCCATGCTCTCATGTGTGCAATCTGCACAGGGCTCCCCATGTCGCATTCAAACACATGCAACAACCGTGCAGTTCACACATTACAGGTCGCACATGCATTCCCATGATGTCCCTGCACACATACATGCGTACATGGCCTATGTCACACATGCAGGCAAGTATCAGACAACCAGTACACTGCAACATGCCCTGTCTCACACAGCAATGCTTGGCCACTTACCGCTCAACTCCAGACGGGTCTCCCTCTCAAGGACTTGGGCGTGGAGCGCTGGGTGTGCGCGTTCCAGGACCCTCAACTGGATGGAACTCATGCGGCCCCGGCCCCCCTCCACGAGGCGCCGGGCCTTCATGAGGGTCCTGGACCTCAAGTCCTCCCAGCGCTTCTTGACCTTCTGGATGGTGCGGGTTGCCACCCCCTCCGCGTTGATGGCAACCGCACAGTCGGCCCAGATCCTATCCCGTCCTTCCCTGTTGGCGCGGGACGATCCGAAGAGGGCATCATACTGCCCCAGGACTTGCTCCACCAGGACACCAACTTCGGTGGCAGTGAAGCTGGTGCCCCTCTGCCCCTCTGGCCAGGGGTTGCCACTGGGGTCAGATGTGGATGTGCCCGACATGGCAACCCCATGGGCAGGAGTGGGTGGGCAACTGGGTCCTGGGGCTGGGCTGTGGAGCGATGTTATTCGAGTCGGGAGTCTTCTGTACCAGCAGGGGTGGACACAGCAACTGGACCCCTGCAGATGGCTGATGTGCAGGCACCAAATGGCAGGGCACGGTGGCAGCAGGCAGGCAGGCAGGCAGGCAGCAGCAGATGGCACGTGGGAGGCTGCTCGGGGCACTGGGGGGCAGTGATTCGGCCTTCTGGGCAGGAGCGTGGTCTTCCGTGTGTTTTCGCGTGGCCAGCTTGATACGGAGTGATTTGGCACGTGAAAAATCTGCACGTCAGCGTGTAATTCGAGGAAAGGCCCTTAGCGCGTAAGCGCGTCAGCACGCGTACGCGCTTTCATTGGACCAAAGGCCCTTACAGCGTAAGCGCGTCTGTGACGTTTTGCGCACGGGCGTTGCCCTGGCAGGGCTTGGAGATCCCACGTGCCTTTATGTTCTGTACGTGCGTTTCGTGCGGTGCGTGTGTTTTCCATCCGTTGGGGTTCACACGCTATTACTTCACAGAGGTGTTGGCTACGCGTTCTACTACACGCAAGGCAGACGGTGAGTGGTACCCCGCTCCCCCAGGCCCGATCGCGTGAGAAACTTCACGCGAACCCCTGAAATACACGTAGCCCGCTCCCCCAGGCCCGATCGCGTGAGAAACGTAACGCGAACCCCTGAAATACACGTAGCCCGCTCCCCCAGGCCCGATCGCGTGAGAAACTTCATGAGAACCCCTGAAATACACGTAGCCCGCTCCCCCAGGCCCGATCGCGTGAGAAACTTCACGCGAACCCCTGAAATGCGCGTAGCCTGCTCCCCCAGGCCCGATCGCTTGAGAAACTTCACACGAACCCCTGAAATGTGCGTAGCACGCTCCCCCAGGCCCGATCGTGTGAGAAACTTCACGCGAACCCCTGAAATACGCGTAGCCCGCTCCCCCAGGCCCGATCGCGTGTGAAACTTCACGCGAACTCCTGAAATACACGTACCCCACTCAATCGCGTGTGTAACTTCCCGCGCAACCCCGAGATACACTTGCCCCGCTCGCACAGGCACTATTGCTGTATGTTGCCACTTTTGTAATGCGCAGGGACGCTACAGCCTGCCTTCGTGTGGCGGACGTGTTTGGGCTTGTGCGTGTCTTTCGCTGTGCGTGGCTTTGCCCTATTCAATTCCAGGAATATATGTGGTTCGGGTGCATGTGGGCGTTTCGTCTGCTTCCCTGCAGTACATCCCCAGTTACGCCGTTGTTTTCGCGAGTTGTTCCCCATTCCGCGCGTTACGCCCCGTGTTTCGCCCACTTTGTAGTGTATGTGCAGAGGTTGTTCGCTTTCACTGTGCGCATCGCGCACGTCTTTCGGGATGTTGCAGTGACGTGTGCGCCATGCACGGGTTTGGCGCACATCCCGAGGAAGACACGCGCAGGGACTCCCATAAATCGCACGCGCCTCTTTTTTTCCGCTTGCGCCTGCTTGCGCCTGCTTGCGCGTAGATTTTCGGCGCACGTTTGTTCCATGAATCGGCCCCTAAAAGTTTCCCATAGATCATAGTTGAAATGTTTGACTCTATGGATGTGATATGCTGCAGTGGTTGTTGCCAGGGCATAGAGTCTTGGGTGCATGGCCATTTGGCCATGCACCCAAGATTGTATGCCCTGGCAACAACCAACGCAGCATATCACATTCATATTTGCTTATAACTGGGTGAAAAACAAATGTATAAGGAACAAAGGTATTAGATACTATGGATGTGATATGCTGCTATGGTTGTCCTTATTATTGTATACTTACTGTTTGGTCTAGTAATGGGAGTCCATGTTTTTCTTCTTCATTTCTGTGATAAAAGAAAATAGCATGTTAGTATTAGTATTTTGTAATGACTTATTACATTGTATAAGCAATATACTTTTATTTTTTTTCGACCCTCATATTTAGTAGAGTACAAATCAGAGTACTGTGCAATTTGCTCAGTTTCTGTATTTGTTGCTAAAATCATTGGGTCTGTGGGAGAAAAAAAAATCCATGTTGGATTAAAAAAAAAACCTTTTTCTGTTAATCTACAGTTTATTTGTTTGTTTGTTTTCAGTGTTCACTTGTTGTTTCTGGCTAATGCTTTATACTTTGCTTTGTTGTATTTTTTTTGGAGCAGTAACAGATTCTTCATTTGTTTTGATATTATAAAATTTTGGAGCAGTTAGATACCAATTGGCATATTCTAACTGTCTATTTTTTTAATATATTTAAGTGGTTTTGATTTATCTATTTGGATATTGTTAAATTTTGGGACAGTTAGATACCAAATGGCGTATTCTAACTGTGTATTTTTGGCCTAATTTAGTGGTATTCATTTATCTGATTAGTTGTTGTAGAATCTTTGAGCTGTTAGATAGCTTTTGGAGTATTCTAACAGTTTATATTATTTTAAAACATATTTATAATTTTGGGACAGTTAGATACCAAATGGCGTATTCTAACTGTGTATTTTTTGGTCTAATTTAGTGGTATTAATTTATCTGATTAGTTGTTGTAGAATCTTTGAGCAGTTAGATATCTTTTGGAGTATTCTAACAGTTTATATTTTTGTAACACAAAATTACTTAAAGGTTTAAATACAGTTTATTTATCAAATTTTGGTTTTAAGAACATCAAATAAGCGTTTGTAAGATTTGCTGGTAATCTCTGCTTTAGAGTAATGGTACTATCATTACATTCAAACCATCCACATTTCTTTTTTATGTATGCAGTGTAGTGCCCTGAATTGGTTGTGGCTCCTGCGTGGTAGATTATACCTATTGTTGTGAAGGTTTTCTTACAAAGTGATATTTGACCATGTGTGAATCCAGTCAGCTTGCAGTTGTTTTTGGTACCATCTGCATTGTAACGTAGAAGCATTAGTATTACGTATTTACTATGTGTTTGTATTACTAACGTGGAGCGATTATCTGAATTGCAGGTAGAGCATAATCTACCATGGTTTGCATTTTGTACAAGTTGCTGAAATGGAATGGATTCACAATTTGGTATTGATATATATATGAAGCGTTCATTTGGGATTTCTTCTTGTGTCACATTGTTGCAGAGAGTGCATGTATGTTTCCACATGTATGAAATCTGAAATATTTCATTTATAAGTATGTTTTTGTTTTCCAGTACTTGTAGTAAGTACATTAGAAATTCTTGTGGATCTTCCTGTGGGTTTATAGTGAATTTCACCATTCCAGCACAGTAGTCCAATTGTCGTCTTAGTCCAAAAACACTATATGTGTTGTCAGGATTGTTTGCTGCATTTCTGTGAAGTACTAACATTTGCAAACACAATGGGTCTGTACTGTGTGAGTAAATGTTGTCAACAATTGGTGGTAATTGAAATAGAATATTCATTGCTACATTTGCATAGCAACTTACACCAACTATATTTGAGAATTTAAATGGTCCAGGTAGTTCTGTATCTAACTGCTTTTTTTGGAGTTTGTCTTCCTTCTTTAAAGAAGTGCCTGGTTTACTTTCTCTAATTGATTCTTTTTTGTTTGTGGTACTTGATGAAGTATTAGTTTCTTTTACTCTCTTTGGAGGGTTTGCAGTGACGTCCTGTTGCATTTCTGTTTGATTTAGTTTTCTTCTACAAAGTTTTAGTTTTTGTGGAACAGAATATGTGTTTAGATGGGCAGTGTACAGTGAGCGAAGTCTATTATATTCTAAAATGCAAGGAATATCAGCGTTTACTTTACTTGCATCAAAGTTGATTAGAAATAGACCGTCAAGTGTACGCAAGCGTGATAGTGCTACGTAGCTCATGCCTTCCTTAAAGACTGTGTTACCAATATCTATCATTGCTTTGTCTAGGGTAAGACCTTGTGATTTATGAATTGTGACTGCGTATGCAAGAGTTAGAGAAAATTGTTCTCTGCGTACATACATATCTTTGAAGAGAAGGAATCTAGCTGTTGAGCGTCCTATCCGTTTTACTTCTGAAAGTTTGTCAAAGAGTATATTGACAAACTGAATTTTGTTGTCACGTGGGTATGTTTGAAAGCCAACAACTGTACCCAGTGCTCCATTAACTAGTCCTTGGTCCACGTCAAGGTTGAGTTTAAGCATTACTCTGCAATTTAAGGATAATTTTAACATCTTTTCTAAGCCTGCTGTGTTTGAGATTGATTTTTCTAAATTATTTAGTCTTGTTGTGGCTTGGTCACACATGGGTAGTGTCATACCATGTACATCTAGTTTGTCTGTGGCGCTAATTTCCATTATTGGTTGCATTTCTTTACTTAGCATGATTTCATTGAATTTGAAACAACTTGCAAGAGTTGGCATTAAGGCCATACAATTGACATTTTTGTGGGCTAATTGTTCCATAACATCTGTAGCACATGCATTATCGCCATAAAGTGCATTAATGTGCCGGGTTTTCAATGTTGCTTCTGCTTCTTTAGAAAGTATACCAACTCTCAAACTTTTTAAAATGTTGGCATAAGTTAGATCTGCAGATTGGCGCATGTTTTCAGTTAATTCTCTGCATTGGAAATGTTGCCAAAGGTTGCCATTTCCAATGCTGCCAACAGTTTTACGGCAGAGATTGTGCCCTAATGTTTTAAAAATAGGTTCACCTTTTACTGGTGTTAATTGAAGCAGATCTCCAAAAACAATAATGTGTTTTCCTGCAAAGAGCTCTTCATAGTCTGTTTTGAATACTTCTTGTAATCTGAGGTGAATCAAAGCTAACATCAGGTTGGAGACCATGCTCACTTCATCTATTAGTAGCATTTTCATTTGTTTCAATACTCTGCGTAATTCCATTGCAGCTTCTGCAGAAAGTTTGTAAAAGTCTAATTTGTTCTGGTGTTCTACTGGTAATAGTAGTAATCGGTGTAATGTAACACCACCTATGTTGTAGGCAGCTAAACCTGTGGGGGCAGTGACAACAGCTGACAGTTTGGTGTTTGTCAATTGTTGAAGGAACTTACTAATGATTTTGATTAGGAATGTTTTGCCAGAACCAGCTTCACCACTGACGTACACTAGTATAGGTTTATAATTATGGCAGGAACATTCTTTATTTTCATGTTTTAGACCATGTGCAATTTGTTTTGTTACTTCTTGAAAAATGCTACTTTGCTCATTGTTTAGTTTTGATTGTAGTATAGTTAAGTCTTCCTTATCTTCATGCTGACACATGGTGTTTTCTACTTCTATCATAGCTAATTCTGCCTCATTTGTTATTAGTGGTTCTCCCAGTGGTTCCTGGCTTCCTGTTACAGAAGGTTGACTACTGTCAGGAGTATCCTTATCTAGTTGGGCTTGGAGTTCTTCTTCATGTTGCTGTTCATTGTGCAACATTGTTTTGTACTGTGTAAAGTTTACATCAGTTATAGTGCTTTCATTTGCTTTGAAAGCATCCTCATATGAGTCATAGTTATCTAGTAATTGTTCTTCTTTTCTCCATGGTTTGAAGAGTTGTAGCAGGGACATGTAATATACTTCTTCACGTTGAGGAGTCTTCAATGACAATTTGATATGATTAATTAAATTTGGTTTAGTGAGTTTAACTAAGCTGCCTTCACAGTCTGTCGCTCTATATTTACCTTTTTTTTCATCGGGTTTCATATTATTTTTGTATGTGTAGTTTTGGGCTATTTGGTATAGACACGTGTTTTCCAAAGTATTACTTCTGTTTGGGTAGTATGTGTCCAATAAATTGTTTTTTTAATATGTCTTGGCTGTTGGGATCATGTTTGGCTATTGTTTCTATATCTTCATATGATTTTAGAACTCTTTTTCTAGATTTAGCTGGACCAAGACTTAGCCATACTATATTTTCAGATTTACCATACAATGAAGTACCAGTTAAACGATCAGCTGCTTCATAAGATCCACATTCTCTATGGGTGAGCATTTTTATGCCCAAGCTGTATAATTTCTGAGATACTGTTTTATCTGATGACAGGTCATTCCAGAGGTCTTGGAGCTCTGTCTTTTCTGCTTTAGTTAAGTATGCTGTAAAATATCGTGCAACTGCAGTAGAATTGTCTGCAATGTACTGCACATCTATGTTTGCATTCCATAAGTAGGCAATGATTGCATTATAATCATTGATATATTTTTCTTCTTCTTTTCTTTTTATGTAATATGTATTTTTAGGTGACTTTCCTTTAACAGTATGTCTAACTGAAGACATGAGGTTGTTTACTTGACCTGTATTTGTAACTGGTCTAGGGAAACCAAATTGGCATTTGGTGTAGTATTTGCCTTTGTTTTTGTATTTGCGACGACAATATTTTCCACATTTGTGTCTTTGTAATTGTAAAATTTGTGCACGAAGATCACTATTTGTGGCTTCTGATGGAATTTCACAAGTGACATATTTTTCAATAAACTGTAAAACAGTGGCATCACTGTCTTGACCAAATTTAGGAGCATCTTTAATCCATAAAAGCATGTGGTTATGTGGTGCTCCTCTGGCTTGGGATTCTTTTCTCCAATAGAAGTGTTGCACTTTTCCAAGGGGAGGAACAGTTTTATTACAAATAAAATGTAGCATAGCAATGAAGCGATGGTGAAAATATCTTGAAACATTAACAGGATCCAAAGAACAAAGTTCTCCAGGTGTTAGAATATCTATGTTTGTTTTGTTTTTATTTGATATGCGTAGGAAATCATGTAAATCTTCCCATGCATAGTCTTCACAACTTAATGTAACTAACCAAGTGGGTGGACCAAGGTTTCTGATCATACAACGTACATCTCCATGACGTCGAAACCAGTACTCTTTAGTACCACGCATATTTGCTAATAGATTTGTAATATTTGATTATAAAACCTCATCCTTTTGTTGCACTTTCTCTAATAATTGTGTAGCTGTCATATTTTGAAAGTGTGATCCTGATTTTAATATGTGTGCAACTCCGTAACATAAAGTTGCTAGTTCACTTTCAAAGAGTAGGTGGAATATGTATTCCACATTTTGTCTAAATCTGGGATCTTCAGAATACATCCGTAATGAGCGGTATTCTGAAGCTGATATTTGAATAGGTCTATCATCATACCTTCCTCCTTTGCCAGTAGGAAAGAGTAGAGGAAAAGCACATGCTTCTATACTTTTTTCCCATATACTGATTGGCGATCCTTTTGTTTGACGCATTTGGTACGTTTCTAGTACATCTTCTAGGGTGTCATTACAGTGCAAAGGATGAATTGTATAATGGTCTAAAGTAGTTGATATTGTAGCAGGATCTAGTAGCTCAAATTGACCAGCTTCTTGTGTTTCTTGAATTATTTCAGTTGTATCTTTCAAGTTTTCTTCAATATTAATTTCTTTGTAATATTCAGTATTCTCTTTAAGATATTGGAAGGCTTGTCTAACTTTATATAAATCTACCAGCTGTTGCCATATTTTTTGTCTTTTGTAGGTACCCCATTTACTAATATAATTAAAGATTGCTGCGTTGGACTTTGCACTCCTAGAATATGCACATTTTCTTTTAGATTTAATGGTAAATAAACTACTTTTGCACGAATGCCTTTTACCAATTCAGAGGGAGGTAATTTTGCTGTTTTTGGTTGAAGGCGTATTATTGCTTGAAATGGGTGTACTGTTTGAATTATGATGCTCTCATATAAATTAAGTTGTTGTAGAGGTTTTGGTACAGGGTATAATTCCAAATTATTTGTGATAGAACGTGAAGGAGTTTGGTTGTTGTCAAGTTTTGTAGTGCAATAACTGCAAAGTATTAAGGGCTCAGTTATTTCATATTTGCTTTCTGCTAGAAGGTTGAGAGCTAATTGAAACCATTTAGAATCTTCATTGTCTTCTATTTTGTATGATAGGTCCACAGTTTTTGTGTTACTTTTATAAAAAATTCTACGGCAACATACACATACATGGTTTGGTACTTCAGCTGATGTACTTTTAAATTTTAGTATTTCTTTTTTGTATGTGTTTAGCAAAAGGTTGCCATGTGTAGAATTGTTGCTTAATTGGTTTAAAGCTATTTCATTCTGTAAATGGCTTTCACTTCCAAAATATTTTTTCTGGATATAGTGAATTTCTTCAAGTAGGTCTTTTGCTGTACCATGTAGAAGGATGTTATTTAACTTTGCTAGTGCTAAAGCAGGACTTTTAGCATAGTACAGTTTATAGACTAGATTCCTTATAGTTGAATGATGTGTTGATATCCTTTTGATATCATGGAAAGTGGTTTTACAAGTAGGTCCTGAAATGCAAGCTAATGAATGTCCTTGTAGTCCTGTGTATTTGCGCACTGGACAGGCATCCATATATTGTAGTAGTTTCATTTTGAATTTGTCTTTGCTTTTTACATACTGATTGAGGAACTGGCATAAAGATGTGAAAGATATTTTGTCAATGTTACACATTGATGTGCACAGCCATTTGTAGACTGGACGTTTTGGTTCAGTAGAATAGAGAGGTGATACTGAGTTTTCTGGGGACATCCGCGGACAGGCCGCTGGCAAACATAGGCAAAATGCAATTTTGGGGAGTGTGTTGGTGTGCAGGAGTGCTTGGGGAGGGTTGGGGAGTAAGAGATGGGTCAAAGACTGTATTTGTTTAGGTGGCAGTTGCCCTTGATGTGTTCGCCATGTCCGCGGTCTTCGTGGATATCCGCGGACATTATAAATGCACTAGCAGCTATTTTACTTTAGTATGATGTTTGGATTGTTAGTAGAGCATTGATTGTAATTAATATCCCCTATAAGCAGCCCACATATCACAATCAAAATGTTTGGTAGCATAGGTGGGTTATGCTGCAGTGGTTGTGGCTATGGCCTATAGTCTTGGGTGCATGGCTAAATAGGAGTGTTATGCCGCAGTGGTTGTGGCCAGGGCCTAGACTCTTGGGTGCATGGCTGAAGGCCATAGGCCTTTGGCTATGCACCCAAGACTCTAGGCCCTGGCCACTACCACCACAGCATAACACACCTATAGAATCAAACACCCATCAAATATCCACAACCCAAATGTTGGTGTACTGTTTCATTTGTAGAGTTTGTATGTGAATTTTCTGCTAGGCTAAGCAGTTAGGATTGTAGAGTTTGTAACAAGGACTGCGTCATAAGATACCCTTGGAAGTAAACACTTAGGATTGTGGTGTATGAGTGTGTACATTTTCTTTGAGATCTAATGGTTAATAAACTACTTTGCCACAAATGCCTTTCACTAATTCAGAGGGAGGTAATTTTGCTGTTTTTGGTTGAAGGCATATTATTGCTTGATATGGGTGCACCGCTTGAATTATGATGCTCTCATATGAATTTAGTTGTTACAGGGGTTTTGGTAGTGGGAATAATTCCAAGTTATTTGTGATAGCACGTGAAGGTGTTTGGTTGTTGTCAAGTTTTGCAGTGCAGTAATTGCAAAGTATTAAGGGGTCAGTCATTTCGTATTTGTTTTCTGCTATAAGGTAGAGAGCTAATTGGAATCATTTGGAATCTTAATTGTATTCTATTTTGTACGTTTTGTCTACATTTTTTGTGATACTTTTATAAAAAGTCCTGCGGCAACACACACACGGTTTAGTTTTTCAGTGGAGGTACTTTTAAACTTTAGTATTTCTTTTTTGTATGTGTTTAATAGAAGGTTGCTATTTGTACAGTAGTTGCTAGATTGTTGTAAAGTTAATGCATTTTGTAAGTGGCTTTCACTTCCAAAATATTTTCTCTGGATATGCTCTATTTCTTTGAGTAGTTGTTTGGCTGTACCATGTAGAAGATTAATGAATGTCCTTGTAGTCCTGTGTACTTGCGCACTGGACAGGTATCTATATTTTGCAGTAATTTAATTTTGATTTTGTCTTTGCTTTTTACATATTTATTGAGGAATTGGTGTAAAGATTTGAAACATTGTTTGGGAATGTTACACATTGACGTGCATGGCCATTTGTACACTAGACGTTCTGATTCAGTTGAATGGAGGGGTAATTCTAAGTTTTCAGGGCATATTTTTGTAAGGAGTACTTCTTGTTCCATTATGGTATTATTCACTTTTTCATAACCTCGACCACTGCTATTTATGGCAATTGTATTCATTTGCTTTTGTTTGTATGCTTCTTCATTAAAATATGGTTCTGTGCTCGTAGTGTGATTCCATTCACCTCCGCAGATACTTAAGAAGATCTTTCTGTTGACATTTCGCTTATTGAGAAGTCTTTTTTGTAATTTAGTTATTAGTTTTGTTAGTGGTTTCATTTTGTTTAACAGTAAAATAAATACATTTCTTTTGAGAAGAATTGCACTGTCCATCAATGCTTCTAAGATTAATTTCCTACGATAGGTTTTAAGCTTTGAACCTGATTTCTCTTCTGTTTTTATAAGATTTTGAAGGACTTTGTGACGGTATATTTTGGCTAAAATACTTTTCTTGGTATGCTTACTTTGCTCTATATTAAAATTTGAAGAAGTAGTTTTATCTGTACTGATAGCTGATTTTCTGTTAATTGTTTTTTGGTTTGTTTTACATTTTGATAGAGGAAGCAAAGTTGTTGTACTTGAAACTTCTTGTGTTTCACTAAATGATTGTATTAGCTGTTTTGTTTCAACTTTTCTTACAAATTCTGTTAGAGATGGATGCTTATGTTGGACACCTTTATTTTCATTTGCTCTAATTTTGCGTTGCCTTCTACGGAGTTGTCTTTTGGTAGGCATTCTTTAGGGTCTGTTGAAAAAAATAAAGAAGATATAGTTTGGGGTGTTCTGGAATGTATCTGTGCTGTGTGCATGAGTGTTTGGGTATGATGATAAAGATGTATGTAATGGTGTGTGATTGTGCATTGGGAACTAAAACTAGTAGGGATAGGTATTCTTGAATTTATGTGTCACTAAACTGGGGTTCAGATGACAAAAAAAAAAGTAAGCTAGTGGTGTGGAAACGTACAAATAGTAAATCTAATGTATACAATTAAAACCGTTGTTTGTTCCATAATATGAAAATTGTAGTGGTTCAGTTGGCTAATTTGTGTGTCCAAAAATAGAAATTTGTGGGCCATTCTGGTTGTAAATCGCTGTTTACGACATGGACAATTTTGGACAAAATAGTAAGAAAATCTCTATTTTAAGAAACCAAAATAGCTGGTATTAATGTTATAGTATATTTGATTAATAATATAAATATTATGGTGATATTTTACTTACTTTTTTTTTTAAATTAACAGGTAACTTCTTAGTTTTTCTTTCTTCTTCGAATTCGGCTGCTTCTTTTCAGGAAACTGGTCTTCACTGCAACTGTAAAAGCTTCAAATTAGTAACTTTGTTTGTATATAGCACTGTTTTTAATTTAGATATTGATTTCTTTAATTGAAATCCTCAGTGCCTTCTGTAAAACCATTAAACTAATTTATTTACATAAGATACATTGCATCAGTTCAGTACATATGATATGTTCTTAATGAACAAATTGTATTGAATGACTAACTGTAGCAAAAATAAAATATCTTTACAATGTCTTGTGAAATTTATAATATATTAGTGAATACCACTATTTCTGTAAGTAAACTGTTCTAGGTAATAGCGCCTCAATGTCATGTCTAATTTAAAGTAATTAAGTAAATAAATAAATAAAAACAAAAGATATGAAATTGTATAAGTATTTTTATAAAAGTTTAAACATAGATTGTGTTTGCATGCAATTTTGTTTGAATATATGTAGTCTATATATTTCATTTAAAAAATGTTAGTTTAACATGATTTGAGTGTGTGTGTATAAAGAAAGTAAAAAGTATAAAGGTGTATAAGTGATAGTTGATTTTAGGAAATTGAAAAAAGTACACTAAATTCATTTAACAGATTTTCCAAGGTAAAAGTCTGTTTGAAAATGTGTTCATCTACCATAGCTCTCAACTCAAACGCTTTTGGCGGGTGTCACACGCCTTGTAAAGGGCAGACTCATCCGCCAAGCCTCCTGCACGCCCATTCATTCCAATGGGCGTCTCACCCGCCAAAAACAAAATCGGGTGATTTCACCCGCCTGTAAAACAAAAATGGTTGAAAGCTATGTCATCTACTATACAGAAAATATGCATACCTGAAGTTTGTGTTCATGCATATGGATATGCATGGAGCTGCAAGTAGAAATCTTGAAGACTTGTACAGTATTTGTGGTAGATGCTGCTTGCCAATGATATGACAGTTGTACTCAGAGAGATTCAGAGTATATTTGCAGTGCTGATCTATGATGATGCAGTTAGATGTAGAGGTCTTGAATGTGATTGGTGCATGGTCATGTGATTTTTGAGGTACATCCAATGAGGGAATGGCAGAGAGAGTGTAGTGGAAATGGTAGAAGGGCTGTTCATGTTACGATATGTCCGCGGACATGGCGGTAGTTCCCGGACATCGGGAGTTATCCGGGGATTTTTGGGTTCAGAAGTCATGCAAATGAGAATAAGCACTGAAAGCGATTGGTCAGGAAAGTTTGGTGGGTGTGTTGTGCCAGGAGAGATTTTCTGAGATACTCTTTTTGCTGAGAGAACAAAAGATAGCTATGGTTGTGTGTTTCAGAAAACAGATTGTTTGGATTTTAGGAGATTCGTGGATACATTGGTTGAAGGTGCATGCAGAAAGCTGTGGAGTAGCTGTAGATCTTGGATTCCCACATGTGGAAGTACACTGGCATGGAGTACGTGGAATGAAGTGGTTGGATTTGCTACCTCTCTGTGCTACTTTGGAGACAGAGCAACATCCAGACATAATTGTAATTCATTGTGGAGGGAACAGTTTAGGGCATGTGACTGGAATTTTTTTGCAATTTGCTATGAAAGAAGGACTGAGGAAGGTTATGGACATGTTTCCTAACTCTCAAGTGATATTTCCACGGATTGCGCAGAGACAAATGTGGCTTCATTCTTCTTCATTTGGTCCACAAATGGAAAAAGCAAGGTGCAATGTTAATAAGGCTGTTTGTAGCTTTCTAAGACATTTTGGCATGTCTTCTTTTCACAATGAAAATATTATGTTTTGTAGTACATACATTTTTCGCAGAGATGGAGTCCATCTTACTTATGCTGGCAATCAGATTTTTTTGAGAAATGTACAAAATGCATTGCGACCTTTTTTGGAATTACAACAACGATTTTGAAGTAAATGTTAAACATTTACGATTTTTGACTTACAAACACCACCCAAAGGCTCTTTTCAGAGCCACCACTTCTTTCCATAGAAAATTACAATGTTTGTGATGGAGTAGTAAACCCATTTTTTTAATGTTCGTGAACCGTCCGCGGACTTCTAAAAAATACAAAGAGCCCTGCTTCATTTATTTTCACTTCTATTTTTTAATTGGGAAAGGCGGCTCTGAAAAGAGCCTTATTTTTTTTTGATTTTTGTAATTTTGTATTTTTTTTGGTTTTTCAGACACACTAGGAGAGGAGGGTAAAGGAGGGTAAAGGGGGGGACACCAACCACAGGGATAAGAAAGGGCGAGCTGAGAGAGAAAGATGTAGAGTGGGTTTTATTTGGGTAGTGAGCAGGTCTTCTCGTGCTCTGAGACGATAGTCTCAAAAGCACTCCAAAGTCACTCCCCCCTGCAGAGTACTGTGTCACAGTACATACATACAACTGTGACTCCCGAAAGGTAAGGGTCATCAGCATTCTGTATGGCCTGTGAGGCAGATTGAGAAAGACACTGTCCCACAGAGGTGGTCCTTGTGGTGACAGGATCAGAAACAGAGAATGAAGTAGAGGAAATCAACCTGCTACGTTCCTCGCAAGGTACAACCCTGCGAATAGCCCCAGAGTGAAATGACCTCAGGTGTCGCTTCATAGTAGTGGTCCCAAAGCTGTAGTTACCGTGCTTCCCGCGACTGAGCATCATTTTGCACTCATTGCAGGTAACATGGTTCGCACAAGCCTTAGGACCATTCCCATGAATGGTAAATAACCGCCACACCCAAGACTCATGCCTAGTGCGGGTAGTAGGGATTTCCTCTACCTCATTCTCATCATCCTCTTCTTCCTCCTCCGCATCCTCAGTCCTGTTCCCCTCTCAGGCCCTTGGGGAGGTGGTGGTGGTGGAGGGGTTGGTGGTGGTGCTGAAGCAGGTGCAGCACCAAGTGGAAGTTCAGCAGCCAAGGATGCCATGTCGATGATGGTGTAGTCTGCAGGTGGCAGCAAAAATCACTGTGTTCTGAAGAATAGCCAGAAACACAATGGGAATAAGCTCTTGGGCGTGGTCTTTTATAGGGGTGCTTGTGCGCGGTCCGCGGACATGCGCACTGTGCGCGGACAGATCGAACACAAAAAAAGGATCGGAAAGTTTCAAAAGGTATATAGAAACTCAAGATTGCTATGTGGGACTTGTGGCATGGTGAGATTTTATTGAAAAATATTATGGATTAACTGAAAATGTACTTTTAAATTGTTCGGGGACACGAACAGTGTCCGCATTTCAGGACACACGATGAGCGTGGGCGCGGTCATATGATCTGTTTGCGAACTAGTCTGCGAAGGAAGCGCCTGTCCGCAGGACACCAAGTGCACGGAGATTGGTTAGCGCATGCGCATTGATGTCCTACGGACACTGTTCGGGTTCTGAAGTAATTAAAAGTGCGTCACACGTGAAACGGACATTTCAGGACGCTGTGTGTTCTTAGACCAGTTTAAACTTGGTAGCGAACAGTAAAGACAGATATAGTGTTCTTCAGGACACGTGTGATTTAGTTTATGTACGAACATTTCAGGACACCAATTGTGTTCTTAGAACAGTTTCAATTGGGTAGTGAACACTACGAACAGTTGTACTGTTGTTCAGGACACATCATTTTTGTTTATTTACGAACATTTCAGGACACCAATTGTGTTCTTAGGACAGTTTTAAGTTGATAGTGAACATTACGGACAGATATAGTGTTCTTTAGAACACTTTAATTTTTGTTTCTTTACGAACATTTCAGGATGCCACGTGTGTTCTTAGAACAGTTTCAACTTGCTAGCGAACAGTACGAACAGGTGTGGTGTTCTTCAGGACACCTCCATTTTCATTTATGTACGAACATTTCAGAACACTTGCACTGTCCGCGGACACTTTTATTGTTTTTTTAAAAAAAAAACGGAAACTATTCACAATACAATATAAAAATTAAACTTTATTTAACATATATTAATAATTTATGACAGAGAAGGTGAGGCAGAAACAGAAACAAAAACAGGAGAATTTGGGGTTTCAACATGATTGGTATTAGGTGAGGAAGGGATGGAAATCTCATCAAAACGTTTTGGATTATGGAGAGGTTTTGGGGATAATTGTGACTGGGATGTGGTGAGGAGGGACAAGTACATGTGGGGCAATGGTATGACGTTTTTGTTTTAAAATGATCTTCAACAAAAGTTTTCAAATTATTAAAATTGGTCAAAAGTAAATCAATTTTTTCTTTTATGTTGTCAAGCATGTTTTCCATAACAGCTTCTTCAGAGGTAGTTTCTATTTTGTTATGCTCTGTATAAAAAAAATATATATATGTTAAATGTATACAAAATAATAATATTTAAATGGTTTATATTATAAAGTGTTTACCATTAGTTTCACTATCTTGTGACATTTCTTCATGTGGGAAATTGTCCTCTAGTCATTCCAGAGTACTAGACATTTCTGTGAGAAAAAAAAAGAAAAGATAATATATTTTTTAATCTAATACAGAAAGTTTATAAATATATGAGTAAAATGAAGTACACTTACTATTGCTGGTAAGATAAGTCCTATGTATTCAGTGGGTCTGGTCTTGTTCTCAGTTCTGTTGTGTCTGTGAGGTAATTATGTTGGAAGCCAATTTATGTTCTTGTGGTATATTCCATTTCAGAACATATTGTATTTAAATGAATGGTTAGTGTGTTACATATATGGGTTACATTTCTTATGTATTACTATATATAATGTGTTTGTGTGCTGCTTTTTGAATTTGTTAAATGTTCTTATATTATGATATAACAATCAAACAAACCCCCCCACCCCCCTCACAGTTTTTAGGTAGTGGTACTGTTCTCCGAACATGTCCGCGAACATTAAATAAGTTTGCGGACATCAAGTTTATAAGAAGAGATCTAGTCAGTTCCATATGACATGTATATAAAGTCAAAATCAGTATTGTTAAGTTTTGCTACTAAAAACCTATGAAATCCAGTGAAAAAACTTTGTTAAAGGGACGTTATGGTTAAGTTGCGCTACTAAAAACCTATGAAATTCAGTGAAAAAAACTTTGTTAAAGGGACGTTATGGTTAAGTTGCGCTACTAAAAACCTATGAAATTCAGTGAAAAAACTTTGTTAAAGGGACGTTATGGTTCCAAGTAAAACCAAAAAACCCTTGAAATTTGCCAGTTATGGTAAGCTAAGCAACCGTAACTCGCGCCACCACCGTGCACTGCTTAGACTAACACCCAGGACATCAAAGATGACATCACAAATGTCATTGATGACATCACTGATGACATCACATGTGTATGTACTTCTCATGAAATATGTGTAGAAGGGATTCTTATTATGTTGCTAAAAAAGTGTCAAGAATCATTGCAAGAAATATACCCTAATAAGTGCATTGAACGATGCATTGATATAAATAGCATCCTATTATGGGGTTCTATCTAGTATACTAAGCTACTCATACAGAAACATAACATTGTGTGCAGCGTACAAGATGAAGGTATGATATTCGTAATGTTAATATGTTGAATAATGAAATGATAATTGTTTTCTTAATAGATTTTTGTGTACTGTGAAATATGTAATAAGTAGCTAATAAAACCCATGTATTACATAATTGCATTACTATAGACAAAACACAGAGACACAAGAACACATACCAATATGGGTATATACTGGGAAAGTGAAGTTAGCAAAAAAGCACAAGTAGTAGCAGAAACAATTCATAACTTAACTGATTAGTTTCATGCAAATAAATGATTGCTCTGTTTCAAAGCTGCTATTTACCCTATGTATATGTATCACTTGATGTGATTGGAGACTAAGGAAAGTAGTGTGAGTACAATGTATACAAATATGACCATAAACAGGGAAAGTACAGCCATAAAAAAACAACAGAACTATCAGAAAGTGCTCATAAGTCTAGTGATTATCTTTATGCACAAAAAGGATTGCTGTCTTACAAGCTTGTGTTTTCCCATATGTATATGTTTCATATGATGTGACTGTACTCTAAGGGAATTACTGTAAGAACCTACTAGAAGGATACGTCTACAAATAAAATAAAATTCTTAGTTTCTGACTGTTACTGAAGAAAACCATGTGGCCTAGATATGTCAGCAAAAGAAAAAATAGTGAGCCAGACATGTGATGTCATCAGTGATGTCATCAATGACATTTGTGATGTCATCTTTGATGTCCTGGGTGTTAGTCTTAGCAGTGCACAGTGGTGGTGCGAGTTATGGTTGCTTAGCTTACCATAACTGGCGAATTTCAAGGGTTTTTCGGTTTTACTTGGAACCATAATGTCCCTTTAACAAAGTATTTTCACTGAATTTCATAGGTTTTCAGTAGCGCAACTTAACCATAACGTCCCTTTAACAAAGTTTTTTTCACTGAATTTCATAGGTTTTTAGTAGCGCAACTTAACCATAACGTCCTTTTAACAAAGTTTTTTTTCACTGAATATATATATATATATATTACACGGCCACGGTGTAGTGGCCGTGTAGTTATGGTTAAGTTGCTAAACCCATAGGAAGAACAATTTTTGGGCTGCTTGTAACTTCACTCCCCCTGGACGAATCTAGACCAAACGTTGCAAAAAGTATATGGCCCACTCTGTATTTTTTTGCAAAGTTTGGTGAGGTTTGGTCCAGGGGGGGAAAAGTTATAGGGGGGTCCCAAAATGTTCCCATAGACTGAATGGGGAAAAAACCTTGCTCACACCTAGAGCCCAAACTGCTGGATGGATTTTCACCAAATTTGCGGCAGGAGCAGCTGCTTGGTCCCAAAAGCGTGCTTTTGTAAATTTGGTGAAAGTCCATCCAGTAGTTTTTATTAAAATGACTAAAAAGTGGGTCACAAAAAATTATTCATATCTATGTCCGCTCTGCGGACAAGACACCGATTGGGTAATCGCTTGCGTTATGTCATGCAACGTGTTCGCTGATTGCCTGGGATGAAGCATTAGGTGTGTCGGATTGTTTTGATGCGCCCGCCATCTTGGATCCGTGTTTGGTGTCCACGGACATCGCGGTAAAAACAAATTAAAAAACACAACATTGCACTTGTCAAACTTATCAAATAATCTCTGGAGAGGTGAGGTATGATGAGGATGGGATGGGATATGGCTGCAAGAAGCAAAAAACTGTTTTTTTTGTCACGAAAGTCACATGGTAGATTTGGTGGTGTTCCACAATATTTGCCTAAAGTACAGGCCAAAGAGATTGCATTTTGGCATTCAAGGGATGGAGATGTATAATCATGGAATTGTTGCCTTGTAAACATAGATTGTTGCTTCTGCAGTCTGCAACCCCAACCTTATCTTGTGGTATTACAGAGTAATACTACATTCCGAATGCTCGTTTCACTATATTGTTTACATTGGTTTCCCAATACTTATTAATATTAAATAGAAGCAATTTCAGGTTATTTTACACTCTTAATTAAAACGCTTGATGTTTATAAATTGATGTGCTGGTGCTACACCTAGAGCGAGGCAAATAAAGGGCTAATGATGTCTGTGTTAAAATGTAATTAAAATAATAATGGAGTCAGACTGGCGCCCCCTAGAGCCTGGCACCGCAGGCAGCCACCTGCAGTGCCTGATGCAAATACCGGCCCTGCACGTGTATGAAAATAACAGTTCTCATGGATGCAGTGAGGCAAGTTGTTGCAAACTAAGAATGTATGTTGATTCTGAGTGAAGGTCACCAACTTTGAATTTTTGCTTGCGAGTTAAGGAAGACCATGCATTGGACACACAGTACAAGGTTCAATTGTTTTTTGACCTTGAGAGAAAGGGACCATTCCGAAAGGAATTGAATGAAAAACGGTTTGTAATAATGCAAGATATGATAAGGTTATGCATTCCAAAACTGGGCTAAGGAACATGTAAATTCAGTTTATGAAGAATCGTTGGTGCGAACCGAGTGTGCGTTACGGTCTGAGTTACGCCAAGAGAATGGAAATGGTGAATATGTTGTAAGTTTGATTTTCAACGATTTTACACTCGAACGATCATCAACTTATTATTATCTGACCATTACTTCTGAGTTACATTCTATTTGTCTGTTTTGTGTGGCATATTGCAATGAAACGCAAGTACAACCTTTGTGTGTAGTGGTCTTTCTAACGTCCACATGGGGAGTCCAGCATCGAGGTGCATGTAGACCACCACTCGGTTCCCCCAGGTTCAACGCTAATATTTCATTAAAATGTCATGTATGACCATCTCGAATTGTGTACCACTTTCCACGTTGTTTTCTCTCTGTTGAGATTGTTTCATGTCTGTGCTAATCGTTAGTTTAAACTCTATGCCGAATTAATAAGTCAATAGATAAATTGTAATAAAGATCGGCTAGTGAGGCACATTTCTGTTATGTTTTCGAAACAGGTACATCCTGCCATTCTGTGATTGTCATAGATTCCAGATTCCAACTGATGGGTTTTTTAACCGGCAGCTGCAGATAGTTGTGAACAACTGGATCACAGTGACTCTTTTTTGGGATGATCGCCAAGGGCCCATATGCCCTTACGCTGTACTAGCGATTAGGAGCAACATAACATCCTTTACAGCGGTCTAGTCCCAAGTTGATGCAGAAGCCCTGGAATTCACTGTGCGACCCAAGCGCTTCTTTTACCAAAAACGAACGCCTTGTGTATGCAAAAAGAACAAGGCGTGACTCATGATAAACATTTTGGATCACGAGCGAAGAAACAAATTTGCAATTTGATTGAATATGGCAATAGTCGGATGTTCTCGGAGTGTTTATTGTGAAATAAAAGTACTTTACGAATTGTACAGTGTTGTTGTTTTCTTTTAAAATATTGTTTAATATTATGAATTGTGACGTGCTGTGTTGTGAGTCGATGTGTGTTGATTTTTCGGGTTCTGCGTCACGTCACGTAGGTGATTATGGGCGCATTTGGCTATGCTGACAAGGAACGTCACCGAGAAAGGTGGAGAATATCACTAGGTTTGGTGATGTGAGGCTCAGGGGCGCGGCATATGATTTAGTGACGTCAGGGCAGTTTACCTTAGGCCAATTCAGCAATGGATAAGATTAGCACAAGCTAGCCGTGCCCTGCTGCCAGATTTTGCATGTTTACAAAAGAGGAAAACTAAGGTAAGATGCATTGGAAATGTTTTTGCGATGGATCAATGTATGCATAAAAATACATGCCCGAACATTCGGGACAATAATATTTTCTGAGCATTGCACTTGTCAAACTTATCAAATAATCTCTGGGAAGGTGAGAGGTGATGAGGATGGGATGGGATTTTTCTGACCTGATTTCAAATGAGTTTACAAAGTTTGGTGGGATTCTGTCATGAGGGGGGGTATTAGAGGTGGGGTCCCAAAATAATGTAATGGCTTATAAATGAGGTGCCATTTGACAAATCTACACTTAATTTGGCAAACTGATAATAGATCTGGATATAAATGTTTTTGCGAAGTTTGGTGGGATTTTGTCCAGAGGGGGCAAAATTAGAGGCGGGGTGCAAAAATAATGTAAAGGCTAATAAATGAGGTGCCATTTGATGAATCTATACCTATTTTGGAAAAATGATAATAGATCTAGATATAAATGTTTTTACGAAGTTTGGTGGGATTTTGTAAAGAGGGGGCAAAATTAGAGGCGGGGTGCCAAAATAATGGAAATGCTTATAAATGTGGTGTCATTTGACAAATCTACACACAGATTTCCAAAAAGATTATAGTTCTAGATATAAATGTTTTCGTAAAGTCTGAATGGATTTTGTGAAGTGAGAGCTCGGTTATATGACGATTGTATATGCATTCATTTGACACTTTTGAAAAACTAAAAAGTTGGTGGATTTCCAGCAAACTTGCATAAGGTGCATTGGCAAGGATTTACTAGCATGGTTTTGGAAATGTGCCAGTGTTTTATTATTTGACAAGTGTTATAATGTAGTTACAAAAAATAGAGGTATACCTTTAGTGACTGAGGGGTAGCCTGTGGTCATGTGCAGTGGCCAGATTGTCCGGTTCATGGAATAAGATCATGATCCGGACAATCTGGCTACTGGCCATGACCACAAGGGACAAAACATAGGATTAAAGTGGCCATGTACACTTGGGACTGGCTTTGTGGCAAAGTTATTCGAAATTAGGATAGATCTGAAAGGGAAGAAAAATGTGTTCGTGGTAATATGGACATAGGGTCTCCTTTTTCCTTCTGCAGGCTGCCATGGAAACCGAGGAGGGCCCTGTATGGAACCCTCACCTTTTCTTTCCATGGTGGCCATGTTGGAAAAGGATTTTCCTTCCTACACCGGGACGCCATTGGCGTCCCGGTGTTGAAGCAAAATCCTCTTTTTTAGCACCTCAGGTTCCCGTTTTGGGAACCTAGGTTGCTAAGGGCCTTCATCCCCCATTTCAGGGGCTGGCATGGGGTGATAATTGTCCAGAGACCTCGTTATCCACCCTCGCTTCGCTTGTGCTGTAACTTGGGCTGCTGGGCCGGTATCCTCCGTTCCAGTCCCTGGACCGGAGGATGAACACCACAATATTCCCATTAGCCTTACACAAAATGCAAATGGAAATGGTGGAAAATCTTATTGAGTCTATGTACTTTACTGAGAAATATAAAGTAGATGGTGTCTATACGTTTTGTTTTTAGTTCTATTTTTTAACTGTAAAAGGTGGTTAATAAAGGAACATTTATTTTGTTTGTGGCTGCATTGTTTTTTTGGCAGAAGAGCTTGGAACGAAAGGTGGGGGCAAATGAAGGAAGAGGCACCAAACACTAATATGGAGGGGCAGGTGGACAGGGGAAAATGTTACTCGTGTGTTATTTCTAAGGCAGGGGGCAGTGTTTCTCATGCTCCTTGATTACAGCAGTGGTGGTGTCTCTTGGGGAGGAGGGATGGCATTAGCTGATTCTATTTTAAGATAAATAGCAGTTTTGCTAAAAGTATGTACTGTGTACTAGATTGTTAATTGCTGAGTAGGAATAGGTGTTGGAGCTGTGCAAGGGAAATTTTGAAGTTGAAAGTTCCTAGATCAGTAGAAAATGCAGTTCCGAACTGTCCACGAAGCACAGATCTTAGCGTGAAGTGCGTACGGGTTCTCGGACACGTCACCATGCCGCGAACCAGCATATGGTCATGTGGCACTCCCCGGAAGGTCTGCAATGAAGTCAGATGTTTGTAGACATTATGGTTAAGTTGCACTAATAAAAACCTATGAAATTCAAGGAAAAAACATTGTTAAGGGGACGTTATGGTTAAGTTGGACTAATAAAAACCTATGAAATTCAATGAAAAAACTTTGTTAAAGGGACGTTATGGTTAAGTTGCTCTACTAAAAACCTATGAAATTCAGTAAAAAAACTTTGTTAAAGTGACGTTATGGTTAAGTTGTGCTACTAAAAACCTATGAAATTCAGTAAAAAAAACATTGTTAAAAGGACGTTATGGTTCAAGTAAAACCAAAAACCCCCTGAAATACCCCAGTTATGTTAAGCTTAGCAATGATAACTCGCGCCACCACCGTGCACTGCTAAGACTAACACCCAGTACATCAAAGATGACATCACAATTGTCATTGATGACATCACTGATGAAACCAAAATGGAGGAATCTTGACAATCAGCCGACACGTGTTTCGACCCGCACGGTCGTTATCAAGGCTGAGTGATTAGCAATACATGGGTTAAAAAATAAGAATGAATATTTAACATGGTGAAAAGAACAAAATATTGCAAAATAAGAATCCAAAACCAAAGACATTGGGCCTCATTACACGGTAGGTGGTGAGCCATGGCGCTATTAGTGCCATGGCTCATGCCGGTAAAATACCAGCACCGCCTTGGTGGAAAGGGGATTTACCGCCCCATTCCAAGGTTGGAGGGGCGGTAAATCCCCCTTCCACCATTGCCCTTCCCCATTCCCATTTCTGCCCCATAGGGCTCTATGGGAATGGGGAAGGCGCTAATTACGGCACCGCAATTTTGCGGTGCCGTAATTAGCTCCGAGGTCCCTTTGCGGGTTGGATTTTAACGCCTGCAAAAAGCAGGCGTTAAATCCCTCAACCCGCAAAGGGACCTTGTAGTAAGGCGGTAAGGATTTACCAGTACCGGTATTTTACCGGTACCGGTAAAACCTTACCGCCATCCGTGTAATGAGCCCATTGTCACATTAAATCAAGAAAGGTAGTATAAAAAAAAAGTCATACCAATGTCCAGTACTGTACATGAAACAGGCAGGTTCATGTTGAGAAGTAAACAACCAGATAGCAACATGAAGAGTAAAGTGAGAACATTGCATTGGTTGAATGGTCAAAATGATGTGTAAAAATGACCAATTGAAGATGAATCTATATTACAAGTTTGGGACTCCAAATTCCCATATTAGTCAGAAGTGAAAAATAGTTGGGTCACCCATGCTGGGAATATACTTGTAGTGAAAGAAATATAATGTAGTAATCTGAGAACCAAAACCGGGTAACTGTGAAATGTCAAGGGCATGTGAAAGCATACTTTGTAGTAAGATGCTGCTATTGCAGAACTGGAAGAAGAGTAGTGAGCTGAGGAAATTAGAATGTCACCTGAAGGATTCAATAACACAGTGTTGGGATGTGCTGAAATGAGCTAAATTAGTAAAGAGACAATAGGATATAACTACTTACCCTATGTGTAGAATCACAGAAAACTAATGTTGTGGCGTAAATGCTAGTTGTGTAGTCAGTCCTAACGCTAAAATGACCAAGATGAACAGGAAAACAGATGATACTGTTATAAATAGGGTTGATATGCTCTAAGAACAGATAAGCTGTGACTTTAATTGAATATGTTAACGACTCAGCTAGTGCTAAGGCAAGGTATAGTCAATTAATAAAACTGGGTTAACTTGCTATTAAATACAGTACTTATGACTATAACTGTTCAAGTAAGGTCGGTAAACCCTAAAGCCGAAATGAGGATTAAATTTAAATGCACTGTAGGCTCAGCTAATAAGTGAGCAAAGCAAAGAGTGGGAGCAATGGTAAACACTCATTAAATGTGCAAAATTGGGATTACCTGTATAACGTATATTGAAGGGGTCCAATCCCCATTAGTAAGTGGCGTGACAAGGGCGTCTGCCTCGTGAGAGTGAAAAAAGTCTGGATCGCCATGACGTAACGTGGGCGCCGTGCTTGTGATGTCATACGCACGTAATGTTCATGACGTTACACGCACGATGCCGTGTGTTGGAAAATGTAAACAAACTCAGCAAGATACATAATAAAGTGCATGCGAAGGCCATGGAAAAAGGAATGGGATGCCCTAAGAGTATGTATAGGGAGAAATCCCAAAGGTAGCTTGGTAAGTATGTTGAAATACATGAAAGAGATCAATTAATGAAAATATATTGTCACGAGTAATAAGAAGAAAATGTAAATGAAAAAGCAGCAGGTGATTCTGATTGGTAAGCAGAAAAGAGTGCCAAAGATAACTAGTTAGTAGTATTGGCATGTTGTACCTGAGGAGTAATATTGAATTGTATACAGGCATCAGATATAAACTGTAATGAAATAAAATTGGTCAAATTTAACAATGTGAGACCAGTAAATAGTGGATCACAATTAATTACGGTTATATCTGAACAAAGATATGGCAAAGTACTCAACAGTAAATATTCAGAATATTATAGGTGCACAATGTTACAACTGAAGTTAGGGAAAATAATACCTAAGTGAGCTGTATAAAGCAATTACAATTATTAGTAACTGGTATGTAGTAGGCTTCTGTTGAATAGGGTTGCAACAAAGACTATAGAGTAGGGATATGTACCTATTGATAGTATATGAAACAGTATTGGCACAGATATGGACTTCAAATAGTAAAACTCATTTACAAAAATACATGCATTTCGTGTTCTGAATTGAGGCCAGAAGTGGTACAACAAAATAGGCAAATCAATTTAGATTCCAATTGTCTTAGCTTCAAACAAAGATTACTGCCCCGTTTCTCACCTATGGTCATGTGGCACTGTACGGAAGGTCCGCTATGAAGTCAGATGTTCGTAGACGTCTACGGATGCAAAACTAGTTGAAATAGTTGCAAAGAGTGTATGGAAGTGTTAAAAATGATTCCAGAAGGTGGGAAATGGCAGAGTTTTAAGGTGACACTTTGTAAATTGGACACAAACATTGCTATATTGGGTAAGTATGATACTAGTAAGTTGTAGGAAAATAGCATGAACTGGTAAAAACCTATGAAATTCACTGAAAAAACTTTGTTAAAGGGGTGTTATGCTTATGTTGGACTAATAAAAGCCTATGAAATTCAATGAAAAACTTTGTTAAGGGGACGTTATGGTTAAGTTGCGCTACTAAAAACCTATTTAATTCAGTAAAACATACTTTGTTAAAGGGACGTTATGGTTCCAAGTAAAACCGAAAACCCCCTGAAATTCGCCAGTTATGGTAAGCTAAGCAACCATAACTCACGCCACAACCGTGCACTGCTAAGACTAACACCCAGGACATCAAAGATGACATCACAAATGTCATTGATGACATCACTGATGACATCACATGTCTGGCTCACTCCTTTTTCCTTTAGTGATATATCTTAGACAGTAATAGTTAGAAACAAAGAAATAAAAAAGTACTATATTTGTAGACTTATACTTCAAATATGTTCTTACAATAATTCACTTAGGGTCCACTCACAGCATATGAAATAGATACATAGGAAAAATACACACTTAAAAGATAGCAATGCTTTCTGTGTATGAAGACAATGTGTATGTCATCAATGACAATGGTGATGTCATCTTTGATGTCCTGGGTGTTAGTCTTAGCAGTGCACAGTGGTGGCGTGAGTTATGGTTGCTTAGCTTACCATAACTGGTGACTTTCTGGGGGTTTTCGGTTTTACTTGTAACCATAAGGTCCCTTTAACTAAGTTTTTTCAGCGAATTTCAAAGGTTTTTATTAGTGCAACTTAACCATAACGTCCCCTTAACAAAGTTTTTTCATTGAATATATATATGCATATATATATTGTCATCCAATGCATATCTTAATAACTTGTGGGTCAATGGAAACATATCCAAAATAGCAATCTTTTGCAGAAAGAAAGCTCCAAAAATCATGCACTCGTCAGTTGGGGATAGTAAGTTAGGGAGGGTGGATACCCTTCATTGCCTAGGTTTTAAAATGTCCAATTCCCCCTCTCTCAAATTGATTGTATACACATTAAGGGCCAAGATTTAGCTTTTGATTGCACAACTCAAGCGCTTGTTTGCAAGTTTGTGCAAATATTCACTGCTTTCTAAGCAACAATGTTACTCAACAAATAATGTTGAAGCTCTAACCTATGGCCTACATGTTGCCCTGTTTGATTTATGCTCTTTTCCCAACTCATTTGAAGGTTCAGCATGGACGAAAGACCTGGGTCTTCCATCATGAATTCCAAATTGTGTTAAAAGACATGCAATTGGTTTGATATCTCTCCAAACACTGTTTAAATGAAAAAAAATCATGCTTGCTAAACTGTTTAGCCCTCTGAAAAATTCATTAATACATATAATTGTTATTCAGAAAGATGTCTTCCATAAAACAATATCAAACTACATGGGTATCCAGAAAAGGTAAACTCTAAAAAAACCTCAGAGCAAAAGTGCCAACAGGCTTTAAAAAAACGATTTTGAATACTGGTAATAAAAACAGTTACACATCGTAATTATGTACCCGTGCAGAATTGCTTGAAGTGCTAAAAGTTGATTCTGCCTATACCATTCATACTTGAAGAGCATCTGGAGAAATGAAGAATTAAGTGCCAACATTCTTTAATACAAGATTTCTGATAGTCTTAGTAAAACAGATAAGAATAGTATGTAGGGTACATGTGCAATATCTGATATTTCCAAACACTGGTTGAATGGATAATGCTATCACTGTTTGCTAAACTATTTAGCCCTCTGCAAAATTCATTCTTTGCTGATTTAATTTAAACCAGGCGAATAAAGACAGCATATCTTCCTTAGTGAATTTTACAAGTGATAAATACAAGCTTTTTCAAGTAATTGGTTCCAATGTCTGGGAAATTTACTGGCAATCCTGGATCGACAAACAACCTCGATGAGTATGATTGGAGGCTCGGTATAAAGCATTTAAAGTTGTATCCTTTCTACCCGGAGCATGCCAAGTGTTTGAGGGCACGTGAAGCCACACCCAGATACATAAAACGTTTTCCTTGTGATGTGGCAAGGATAATCTCTATGAGATTCAAATGTAATCAAGTGCCCACTTTTGAGTGCCTCAGTCCCAGTTTGGGGTTAGGTAAGCAAGCGAGAACTTAAAGGACTGGTTCGGTCAAAAATTTGTATTACCCCTACGGGTCGGCCATGTGTTTTTAAGCCTAAGTTGCTCGATTTTAGAAAAATTTCCTATGGACCTTACCCGAGTTTTTGTCCATTAAACACACGCGAAAACAGGCATCAGGGAGCTGCCATTTTGTGATAATCCTATCTTTTCCCCCATCGCCCTGGCTGACCTGCTTGACATTATCAAAACATTCATATTCCCTGCCTCTCTCCGTGACGTTACTGTGCTGCGTAGGCAAACGCGCCCAGTCATCTTCTACGCGACTTCACACAGAATCCGGAAACCAACACAGATCAGCTCACAACACAGCACGCGACAATGCGGAATATGAAACTGTACTTTAAAATCCAACAGCAACACGGTAAATTTGGTAAAGTACATTTATTTGACATTAAATGTTTATAGAATATTCTGCAATTGCCATATGAACTCCGAAAGTCATCTATTTTCTTTTATCTCTATCCGCAAATCCGTAAAATGTTATCGTGAGTCACGCGCTGTTCCTTTATGGTACACAGGGTGTTGGTTTTCATTCAAAGAAGCACTTTTGTCGCACGTTGAACTGCAAGGCTGTTCCATCAAGTAGGCACTAGGCCAGCGTAAAGGTTGATATGTTGCTTCTAGCCGCTAGTACCGCGTAAGGGCATATAGGCCCTTGGCGGTCGTCCCATAAAATCATCAGAATGGTGCAGTTGTTTACATTAAGCTGCAGCTGGCGGCTGAAGAAACCATCTGCCGGTGTCTGAAACTGGTGGCAGGGGCAAAAGGGAAGGATATACCTATTTTGAAAACATAAAATTTATAATTAGTTTCGTCAGCCGATCTTTATTAATATTATTCATTTTATTTATTATGGCCGAGCTGAAACTATTTGCTTTCAAGGATACTGCAATGGAGTATGTTCGACTCTAAAATCAATGCGAAAACTAACTAAATAAATCGAGGTTCGTACACAATGAGAAACAACTTTTTGTCTACATACGTGTGGAATGTGGAACTGCATGCCCATGTGCCCGCTACAAGGACGATCCCACAAACCTTTTCAAAGCTCTTCATTCACTCATTTATTCATGCATCCATTCATTAATTCTTCATTCCGGTATAAAAGCGTCTAAAGAGTTACTATATTTGCAATTTCCATTGTGTCTCTCCGTAATGCAGTCCGTAAATCCCACTGTGCTCTTGACAACGATCTTTCGTATACTGAACTAACATGAAACTCGGTCTAGTTTAAGAATTTTCTGCCTTATCATCTCTTACGTTATTGCACCCCCCAAGCCCCCCTTCAAATGAAGTTCTTTCTGCATGGTCCCTGTCTCTCAAGGTCAAAAAACAATAGAACCTTATACTGCCAGTGCGAGTTGTGGGCCTCTTCATGGCGCGAGCTGAAAATCAAAGCCGCTGACCTTCACGAGAAATGAGCATACATCCCGTAGTAAAGCCATCTGTGAGAACTTGAAGTTTCAAATCCATCTATGTAGTGCACCTCAATGTGCAAATGCGAACTGGCTTCTCTCCCATCTGCAACGGCTTGCTTGGCGCGTTCTAAGGCCCCAATTTTGTCCTCGTTGTCTGCGAGCTTTGAAGCCACAAAGAACCATAACTATTGAGACTTTTAATTTGTTGGGGTAGGTCAGGGAAAGTATAAAGTACCCGAGGAGTTGAGTTGAAAGTGAGATTTATTGTTTGTTTGTTTTATTATTTGCAATATGCAAGCCTCCCCTCGGTTAACAGTGCCCAGCATTTATAAGAGATTGCGAAAATTAGTTACATCAACAAAAATATATGCATACACATATAGACAAGGTCAGCAATATGAGATGAATAGAGAGAGAATTCAAAGATGACACCCAGGTAGTTCAGCACCCAGGATGGTGAAGGTAGGGGTTAGGGTTAGCGTACTTTGTATGCACACTGTACAATAAAATGTATTTACAAAAAGACAATCGTATTACAATTATTTAAACCGGGATTTGTACTTCACAACCAGCTCTCCTTTGGGTGGACATGGCACAGTGGCAATATTGGGTGGCAATGGATCAGTGCTCTGCACAGAAACGTTCAAAATTCCATATCTGTGTTTCTCTAATACAGCAACAATAAGGCTTTTGACAAAGTTGAACTCCATTTCTTCATAGACTGGTTTGATCACCCATTGCTTACTTCTTTTTGAAAAGGCCTTAGTGTAGTGAGGCATCCTTACATTAGCCTTAGTCCTAGATTGTTCACGGCCGAGATTCTCGTTATGGGCCAAGATGGCAAGTAGAGTCCTATGTCTCATGCCATGTATGCTGAAATGCAAGCGCTTTGGCCTGTACTTTAGGCACATATTGTGGAACACCTCCAAACCTCCTGTGTGACAGAATTCTGTCAGTCCCCTCAAATCTCTTGATAGAGTTTTATCGAAAACACTCTTCTCAGTGGCTTTGTGTGTCGGTGAAGATGGATTCAACCACTTCTTCTTCCGTGCCTCAGTGACCGCCATTTTTCAAGTAGTATTTCCACTGACCCTTCAGTTTTGGAGCTCCACCAAAGATGGTTGCTGATAGACTTGGACCACTCTGAAATACTTTCCAAACCTTTTTTTTTCCCTGCAGCCGAGACTTTCTTATTGATTGTTTTAGCAAGATGCCATACGTCAAATTGATGTTTAATATGTGGGAACTGCTCTCTCATTGTCTTGGCAATTGAAACGTGTCTGTCCGTGGCTATGAGGTCGATGTGCATTCCCCTCGATTGTAGATATTTCACTGATTTTATAAATCCTAGTTTCTCCATGGCCACTGAGGATGTACATTATGTTACTTGCACGACCACCAAACTCACAATTTTCTTACTATCCATGTCCTGAAAGTGGTAGGTGCAGTACTTGGCAGAAAATCCAGGGCTGTCGCACTGTCCATCGCCAGCTAGCCTGAATCGTTTGCCTTTGAATGTACGTGCTAGAGACAATTGTTCAATTTTCCAAGCATCACTAATGGCCGGAAACAGATAATCATGTTGGTATTTGTAGTACTGCGTTTTTTAAATGAAATGGAGTCCCACAAACTGAAAGAAAGACTCTAACTTTCTAAAACTGGAGCCACTAAAAAGTGATGCAGCTGCACACAGTAGATTGCCTGCTGGCAGTTTCCCCAGCATCGGTTGTGCAGACCATGAGAACGTATGATGTAATCTACAGGCGGCATGTATTGTGACGTTACTGCCTTGTTTTTGATGAGTCACATGAATCAATGGCTTCCCACATACTTTCCCTCTGACGGAATGCCCACATTTCAGCATACTTATAATATCCATCAAACAACTGTCGAACACTATGTATTTTCCCTATTTCATTAGACTGTCATCCTGCGTCAAAGTTGTTTCGGCCTGTGACGTTGAGGACATACCACCACATTTGAAAGAAATATTGCTGCTATCAAGTGCTGATGCGTCGGTGAATGCTGCTGCTGGTTCATTCTCTGTCATTTCAACATCTGCTACCTTAACATTGATGGGAGAACACAACAATCTCGACAGCTTTTTTGGTGGCAATTTTTTGGCGGGTGTAGATTGTGTGAATTGATCTGCGACTACTTCAGAGATATCTTCAATACATCAAGTATCATGTTGTTGCGGCGGTGCGGTCGTACTGTAGCAATGGTCCAATACAACTTTGCTGGATTCTCCGGAAACATTAATTTCATGTTCTGGTCATTGGACATGAGCATCCCGAGTCTCAACATGCCGCGTCTGAATTAATAGTTCCTCCATAGTGTAAATGGTCTGGCAAGCAACATCTCTCATTCGCTTCACTGTCTGTGTATGTATAGTTCGTAGACCCACGGGTAACTAGAGGACAGATTGGAAAAGGGATGTTCAGTTTAAACACAAGATAAAGTATAGTACAATTGACTGGAAAAAACATAAAATAGTCCCAGCACAAAATAATTTCTAAAGTTATGATCTGTTTGTAAGTAACCTTATTTTTGTTTCTTTTCTTTGCAACTTTTTTGACTCGACCTTCAACATCTGCACGCTGTTGCTCCGATACGTATCCGCATGTCTCCCCTTCCTTTTGCTCTGCAACGACTATATTTTCTATATCCGCATAGACAGCACGGAATGAGGCTCCATCGACTCCCTGAAACATAGTATTTTCATTACTGTGTATCAAAATATTGTTAGCGTAAAACGCACGTGAGGACGAACACACATGTACATCTCAATAGCCAAACACGATTTAAACATTGTGTCGAACAATCAAACGACAAGTATTCATGCTCTGATGACCTAGTTCGATGGAGATGTCAGTATCCATACCTCTGGCTCTATATGGACTGCCACGAATGATTGTATTGAAGAGGAGGCATCAGCAACTCCCTGAAACACAGTACTTGCGTTAGTATGGTTTTCAATATCGTAAACATAACACACACTTGGGGTCGACGACACAGGTACATTTAAAGAGATAACCACAAATGTTGCATTGTCTTAAAGAATCAAGGAATATTTAAAAATGATCAGATTTAATCGACTTATTTCTCCGATTTCTTTACATCTGCATCATCTAAATGGGATCTTGTGATTGTAGTGGAAGCTCCATCTTCTCCCTGAAACACAGTACTTGCGTTAATAGGGAAGAAAGTATAGCAAATGGAATCATGTTATATGATCAAGCTCGATGGAGCTGTCAGTATCCCTACCTCATGCTGCTGAAGAATATCTAGGGCTGTTGTCAATGTGGTGCGCACTTCCGAAAGCTGTTGCGCCGATTCGTATCCGCATGTTCCCGCTTCCACCGGTATTGCTTGAATGTCAGGCTCCGCATCGAGTGCGTGGGTTGACGATTCAACAACTGCCTGAAACATAGTATTTGCATTAGTAAGGATTACAATATTGAAAACACAACACACGCTTGGGGTCGACTGCACAGGTACATATCAACGGCTAACCACAAATGAAACATGGTGTAGAACAATCAAACAAGTGTTCCAGTCCTGATGATCACAGTCATTTGAGCTGTCAGTATCCATACCTCGGGCTGCTGAAGAACATCTAGGGCTGTTGTCAATGTGGTGGACGCTTCAGCATCTCCCTGAAAGACAGTACTTGGATTAGTATGGATAACACTAATTATAACTGAAAACAAACACCAGGGGACAACAACTAAGGTGTATATCAATTGGAAAGCACTAACCAAACAATTGGTAAAATAATCACGCAATACATACAAACTATTACTTGACATGCATAAAACAAGTCTGTAGCGGAATAGCCAAGTATGATTACCTGATGCGCGCTAGAAGTGGTTGATAACTGCGAGTACGTGACGGAAGTAGAATGTTCTTTCTTCAGATTCAAGGGATAGTCAATAAGTTGTAAAGGTAAATTATTGTTTGATAATGAAATGCCAATATTTAAAATTGGCATGTAAGGAGACAGAATACTTGAGTAATGCGCAATATAGCACAATTCCCTGTGCCCACATATAGATTTCGTTTGTGGGTTATGAAATCTAAAAATAACATATTGATAAATGTCATTATTCAAAAAGCTATACACTCATATCAATGTCGAAAGTATTACAAATTGGAAACAACACCTAAAATATCAATGAATCCATTTGGCTACCTACACCCTACCGCAAGGCCTAAAGCTAAAAACGGACACTTGACTCACCAGTGGCGGATTGTTGATGAAAAGAGTGGGAATAGCGCTTGCGAGCAATTTTTGTGTCGATCGCCGTTTGTTCTTCTTTGTTACCCAAGATGTGCTGTACATGTTCGAGGGAAAGTGCCAGCTGCAGATGCGGTATCGATCACCCCTCTTGTCCTCAAAGACTTGTTGGACTCTACTTTCCAGCTCATCCAGTGGATATCCGCAATGTCTGACCCATTCTCTTATTCGATCAACAGTTTTCGGGAATATATGCATTGTAGTGCCTTCAGATTTAGCATGGGTCTTCGATGGGCAACCGCTAATCGAACAGGCAGGCATTGTTGAAAATTCTGAAAAGTAAATGTCAAGATTATTATAAAACCTTGATGAATAAAAATGTCATGAAAAAGTAAATGAACCATACCATGCTCAATGCAAGGTTTGTTTTGGTCGCCGGAACTATACCAGTTCATCATGTGCGGCTTAGTATTTGCATAAATTACAGAAATTTCTGTTTTGTCTTGCACGAAAAGGAACCATGCTTACATTATAGACTGGACCCCCGAAGGATGCAATTCGATGACAATTGACACAGATGAAAATAAATAGATCTATTGATAGAATAACAATTGAAACTCAAGTCAATAGCAATGAGACCAACGACCATAGCTCTATTGGGTACTGTAATAGCAAATAGATTGAAATGTAAAAATGACCGACATATGACTAGGATACATGGCCTTACCTTGACCAACAAACAGTTGAATTCAGCAGGCTGAGCAGTATGTTGCAGGAGAACAGGTAGATGGCCACAGGTAGCACACTGACGAGTTTGCTCGAAGCGGTCACAGATAGCACGGCGACAAGCACAATGATGTTCTCATGAGACATATCAAGTGGTTTATAAAGTATTAGAAACAGGGGTGTGTTTGTGAATGAATGACATGTGTATGTCGTGGTATTATGTTTATTGCAGGGGGGCGGCCTGCCTCAGGGGAGGCCTGCCTGGAGACACGGGGTCTGAGGAGGCCATGTGAGCGATGGTCCCGGGGTGTGGGATACCTTTTGAAGTGTACATGCTGTTTGGCTGTTTGCACCCGTCACAGCCCCCCATGCCAGCGCTCATCCCCGGGTGCGAACCGCCTTTGATAGAGGGGGTGGGATGGATGGGCCTGGGGCGTGCAGATAAGGCACAGGAAGACTGCTGAATGGAGACACACTTATGTGGATTGCAGGGGGGTGCCCTGCCTGAGGGGAGGCCTGCCTGGAGACACAGGGTCTGAGAAGGCCATGTGAGCGATGGCCCCTCGGCGTGGGATACCTTTTGAAGTGTACATGCTGTTTGGCACCATGGGCGTTTGCGCCCGTCCATTGCCCTTATGTGATGTTAACTTTGCATGACATTCGCGTAGATGGGAACACTGAGCAGGACACGGGGCATCCCTTTTTGTACCCCCTTTCCACTCCATTTTGGTGACCAGGCCTCACTGTGATAGTACAGTGCGCAGAGCACATGGCCCACAGCCTCATTCCCACTCTGACTGGAAAACTCCAGAGGTATTTGCAACAGCTAATAAATGTAACACATCACTCTCTGAGATCACAGTCCTGCATGTGAACCGGTCTGAACCAAGCACATGGCTCGTTCATCTCCACAAACGTGTCCTTGCCCACGCACCCTCGCCAGTGGAAAGTTACTGCCATTCTGACCCTGTGTCCCTGCAAGGTATTCTCTTCATGTGCCAGACCACTGACCACGCCATGAAGCCCGCCTAGCAGATCCCCAACTAACATTAGACCCCTACTGCAGTATATCGTTGCCTATCAATAACAAATGCCACATATCGGTGATTCTTGTGAGCACAGACCCACACTTCAAATAGTGTATTATAGTGGTCAAGACCCTTGACCTAAGGCCTGTATAATCCAATGTTAATTGATAGTATTGATATATGTGTGACTTTTATAGAGACATAACCGACTGAAAGACTTTGAACAAGTGTTATTTAGTGCATGCATTATTGATAATATATTATGTTAGCTTAGATAGTGACCACCCCGCTTCACAGCGACCTGAACTTCACCCATTCCGAGCACAGGTGTCTGACGTCCATCCTTGAATGGAGACATACTTGATTGATTTAAAAAATCGAAACAACCGTTGTTAAAATATATGTGGTGTTTTATTTTGTAGCTTATTTTGATGACACACAAATACAAAACTTTACACATTGTACAGTTCAGGTTGCAGCACAGCGAGAGAAAATCCCCTGTACTGACCGCTGTCACTCGGAAACGTTTCTCTTATGGCACAAACGGCACAGGCGGGTATCATTCTTCGAACGCGGTGTCCAAGCCTCCCGTGAAGCCACCAAGTAAAGGATTGATAGGCCACCAGCGTGTATCACCTGTGAAAAGGAATGAAACAAACTGTTTTTAAATGACCAAGATAAGTTTAATAAACGTTTGTTGTCAATGAAAATCCTTGTAACTAATGGTATTCTGCTCGGACAAATTCTATCTAGACACTGCAAACTATTGAACGACTTTCATGTGCTAACATGATATGTATATGTAATTTTGGATATAGTAGAAGACCATGAAATAGGAGTAGCATGATAAGCAGAGTATACGTACTCGTTACTCGGATTACGAGGACGAACAGTTGCGCGAAGTTTGTGCATAAGCACCAACATTATCCTCAACACGGACCGTGTGAGCAGGCTGCCCTGAAGTCTGGCAGCTCGGTGATGCATTGCGGCCGTGGCTCGCCTTCCGAAATGTAGGCCACGCATCCCGAGTTTTCACAGCAGCAGCAGTTCTCCTCCTCGGTCGGCATTAGCTTGCACCGATTGCATGTGGACCAGGTGGAAACACCGTCCATGCGACTAGGTCCAGTGTCTTCATCCGTTGACTCGCCCTGCCAACTGCTGTCTGAAGCCCCATCGTTTTCGCGTGTTTCCCTTTCCAGTACTTCCTCCTCGGTATACTCGGGCTCGTAGATGTAGGGCATTATTGTATCCATTGTGTGTTGCACAAACTAAAATAATTGATAGCGGTGGTACTGGTATCTGTCCACACGGGCTACAAGCAACGAAGGTAGCTGACCAGAGCACAGAAACGAGTCACATAATAAACAAAGTAACACAGAGAGAGGAATGGAATTGAAAATCTGCTGCTGTGTCTTGTGAAACGGTCTGTTTATACTTATTGAGGAAAGAGGCGTCCTGCCATTTCCATGGCAATACGTCATTAGCTGAAGCGCAGCGAATGTTGACACGAGATGTGCTTTGGCGTTGTGAAATGGGCGGTACGCGTCTGCTGATGACAGGCTCAGGGGCGGGGGATATGATTTAGTGCCGCAAAAGCAGGTCAGCCAGGGCGATGGGGGAAATGATAGGATTATCACAAAATGGCAGCTCCCTGGTGCCTGTTTTCACGTGCGTTTAATGGACGAAAACTCGCGTAAGGTCCATAGGAAATTTTTCTAAAATCGAGCGACTTAGGCTTAAAAACACATGGCCGACCCGTAGGGGCAATAACATTTTTTGACCAAACCATTCCTTTAACTTGTAGACATTGTTGATTAGGTGATGTTCAGGAATCAATTAAACATTTTGTTAATGATTTCACAAGAACCTTAAATCTCAAACAAGTCTGTATTGAGAGGATTTCCTTGCTACTTGCTTTAATAACATGTTTTAAAATGTTTTACAAAATGCTTGAAAATAATATTCTTATTGGATCTTAAAATTGTATCTGTGGAATTATGTAATTAGTGAAATTTATTTTAGGATTCATACATGTTTTGTATAGATCTTTATTGTGTAAGTGATTTATAGATTTTAATGTATGAAATGATGAACAATGTTTCTTACAGAGCGATACACAGCCAAGGCACAGAATTCCTGAGAGACAAATTACGCCTACAACAGCCAACAAGAACGCTCAGATCAAGCAACAATATCGACCTGGAACTGAAACCCTATAGCAGAAGAAAACTCGGAGGATCCTCTTTCTCTCACCAGGCACCGAAAACTTGAAACGACATACCAAAGAATATACAAAACACAAGAAACCACCTAGTATTCAGGAAACTGCTCAAGTCCTGTCTCTTCACTGCGTAACTAGAAGACCACCCAAAAGAACGCCCACACCGCTAAACAACAATGAATAAAGATAACGGTCTCGGTCCCCACTAAAAAACCGGACACAAAGAGAATCCAAGGAACGCACCCCATGACATACCATAAGACATTATGAGAGATAGCCACAAAAGGAGAACACCAAAGACTGAGCACAGAGTGAGACCAAGACGAAAGCACTTAGACAACTCATCCACAGCATCCCGTCCTGTACCACACCTATAGTTCCAGCAGATTTATTCACATAGATAGTGGGGTAAGAGGAGACCACATCTCCTGCTCCGACACCCAGGGAGGAGAATAGACACTCCAACCTCACTATACATAGTTGATTAGAATACAACACTATACATAGCTCATTAGAATACAACAGGGAGTGTGTCACACTAAAACCTACATTTCTGTCAGGCGTAGGCCTACTCCCCCAATACAGGACTCTCAAACCTATCTGTGTTTGAGGATTGTACTGAATTACTCAATTGTTTCTCAACTCCAGAGAAGTATGGTATTATACTCAACTGCTCTGTTAGGCGTAGACCTCTCACCCGCTATACAGGACTCTCAAATTTTAGCTGCTTTCACACCCTGCAGGATTCCCAAAATATAGGCATTCACCCACACTGTGAAGATCAGCTGCAAAACATACAACCCACTTACCAAAAAAGCTCAAACTTTCTGCATACTTAACTCACTCAAAAAACGAACACAACCACCTCTCGCACCGCAAGCCTCATTCACTTCACCACACCGCAACAACACATAAAGTGCTCAAACAGCACACAAGGACTGACATTGCTCCGATACTCGCACCAAAGCTCCGCGCGCAGTGTTTACCGAGATGAAGCTGGCAACAGAACACCACTCCTCTCACTATCCCACTCCCTCTTCACCCTACTAACCCATCCCGCCTTCTCGTTTGCAGATCCGCCAGAGCGCCTGGGGACCAACTCCGTTGGTGACGGTGCGCGGTACAAATACCTTTAACATTTAACATTTAACAACAGCACTGACTAATTTGCAGGTTTTTGCTAAACTATTTCTTTGAAACTGGCGGTTTATGTACATCATTTGGTTGTCCTGACACTGGGTGATACTCCATTGGGTATATGTTTAGCCAATATTAGGTTCAACTGACAGCCATGATTATGCCTTAATATATCCCATAACTTTCTCCATCGACTCAAGTATGATGAATAGTTTTCACAATGATGGGTGAGTCTTCTTCCCGTTTGTTGTTTGAGTGTCATAGCAAAAATTGTGGCATATTCTTTTGTTCAAATACAGTTTGCACACATGTGAGGCCAACTGACTATCACTCTTGTTGTTGTGTGTTTTCCTGCTTTTTTAGATGGATGAATTAAGAAGAACCAGAATATTGCTATGATTAGCAAATACTGACATGTTTGTAATAGCAGGCATACAGTCCGTTGATCTCTGGTCCCGATTCCCTGAGGTGATGTAGCAAATGAGACAAAGCCCCAAGGACCATTCACCACCCTGATGATACAGGGATGTGTGTGCTCAATGGGCTGAGCCCATGAGAAAAACCTTACAGGCTGAAAACAACCTTCTCTTGGTATTTATGTGTAGATCCAATAGCCGGATGATGTTGTCAAAACTGAGTTTGAAAATAGAAGGAAATGGCAGTCCAGCAAAGAACCTCAGCTGTACAGAACTGCTAGTATGCAAAGCAAGTTGCAAGGAAGTTGAAATAGTACTAGGTTGCAAATAAAAAGAAAGAAAGCAGAATTCTGGTGGCTCAATACTGCAGCGTGCTGGTAGCAACAACAGAAGGCAGCAAAGCAATTAGAGGACATCTGGGAAAAAAGCGGATTCAAGGACACAAGAAGAACAAGGCAATGCAGGGCAAAGAGCAGTGTTACAGACAGAATGAAATGGAATAGGCTAGAAAGCATATTCTGACTTGCTTTCTCAGGTGAACAAAGCACCATCTTGAAGGGATGAATACACCATGAGGATGTCTCTTTCTCAAAGTTTGCCAGGTATGCCAGACCAATTGGTACCTTGATTCCTAACAGTATGTCCCCTGCATGGGGGCAAAGATCCTTGTTTCCACGGGTGGGATTTTCGGAATTTTGAAAGGAGAACGGGAGAATGAACCACAGAAGTTGGTTCCCATGTGCTGTCTGAGGGATTGTAGCCTTTCCAGATGAGTAGATATTGTACATTTCCTCTGAAATATCTTGAGTCACATATGGCCTCAAATTTGTATTCTGGTCCTGTGGTGTTATTGACTGGTGTAGGTGGTCTATGATCACATCTATGAAAATGGCCAGGTACGTGTTGCTTTAATTCTGATGTATCCTAGACCATGTATTAGGCAGCAATATATATAGGCCACTGGACCTATGATTTGTTCAACCTTAAAAGGTCCAGAAAATGGGAAGACAACTTTGTAGGCACTAGATGTTTTGGCAGAAAGCATGATGAAAGCCAGACAAGATCTCCAACCACAAAAGAAGGTGCCTGTAAACATCTCTTGTCTGCATTTGTTTTGCTGATAGCTCTAGATTCGGGAAGATCACATAGTGCTCCTGTATGACCTGAATGTACTTTGTCTATAAGGTCATCAACTGATGGAATCTTGGTAGAAGGAGGGGCCATTGTGGACACACCGGAAGGATGAAACCTATAAGGACAATAGAAAGGGCTTAGTTGAATGGTTATGTGTATTGAGTTGTTATGGGCGAATAAGGTAGCAGTTAAGTTGAATTATCTTGAAATGCAGAAACAAAGCAGCATAAGTACTGTTCTAAAGATTTATTTATCCACTCTGTCTATTTGACTGTGGTTGATAGCCTGAGGCCAGAGCTCATTGAATACCCAATATCTTGCATAGTTGTTTCCAGAAGGCTGAAGTGTACTGTGGTCCTCAATCAGACAATATAATGGTGGATAATCCATGAATGCGGAAGATGGTTTGTAGAAAGATCTTAGCCATTTTTAAGGCAGCTGGCACTTGTGGCAACACTATGAAATGAGCCAATTTAAATAGAGAATCTAAGGTAACCATAATAGTGTTTTGATTATCTGAGAGAGATAAGTCAACAATGAAATCAGTACCAATGTGTTGCCATTGTGGATTTGGTAAGGCTGTCTGTACTAATTTACACACTGGCAATCTTTGAGGTGTCTGGTTTTGTTGGCAAAGCTCTAACATTATCCTGAACGTCCTATTACATTGTGGGCCACCAACAATTAATTGTAATTTTATCTAAGGTGACTCGTACTCCACAATGTCCTGCAGTTCTTGCATCATGGCACAAAAGGTCTTGATCTTCCATCAGTCCATTACTTTCCATCACTTCTTGTTCTGATTCCTTTTCAGGACAGGTTTCTTGGAGCACTCCCCGAAGGAATCTAGCAACTACAAACACACAATATGCTTTGGGAAACAGTCTTTCTTGGGAGCAAGTTTTCCCGGTTTCTTAATCTGTTCTGGATAAAGCATCTGCCATCTGAGTGGTGACTCCTGGTAAAACGGTGAAGGTAATGTCATAGTGTGAAAAGAAATAAGCCCATCGGGCCTGTTGGCTGATTTGACATTCATACTGTTGTAAGACTTTAAGATGATGGTGCTCTGTTCTTACTGTTATCTGGTACTTGGATCCCAATATCGAACAAACCGGGACTGGCATTTCCTGAAGGTCTTAGAGGAGCCACTGGACAATCTCTAACTAGATGTTTGTTGGATGCACAATAAATGCACAATCCTTGCATTCTGCGGCCATTTCATTTTTCTGGAGTCAGTGGTCCTTGAGCTGTTCTGATTTGCATGGGTTTTTCACCTGGCTTTGATCTATGACTTTGTTGTAATGTTTCTGATGTTTCAAAGGATGGCTCTTTTTCTTTCCAAATGTCACTCTTGTATGCAGTTATCATTTTGTAACACCAAGGTCGATCATTTCTGTCAAATTAGGAGGTCTTGGTATTCCAGGCACCCCGTCCTTCAACTCTTCTGCCAAACCACAGTGAAATAGCTATAACAAGGCAACATCCAGTTATGTGGTATCTAAGACCATTTGCTTAAACTTAGTAATGTACCAAAAAGGATGTCTTCAGAACCTTATTTGATGCAGAGGAGATTTTCTTGTAAAAGTTACTGCCGAGCAAACATAGCCTTTAGGCTATTAAAAAAGGCAGGAAAAGAATCCAACACTTGATTATTAGTGGTAAGCAGAGGAGTAGCCCAAGCTGGGCCACTTCCGGCTAGATTCAAAACCATAAAGCTCACCCTGGAGCGATCAGTTGGAAAAAATGTGGGTTTTAATGTAAGCTGTACCAAAAAAGTGTCCAAGAATTATTTTCATTTCTTTGGATTCCCTTCTTTTCCACGGACACCAGAGTGGGTGGTAATTCAGTTCTGGAAGGAGTGGTAGCAACCATTTGTCTTAGTGTTGCATTTTCATTTTTTAGGGACTGTACTTCCTGAGTAAGATCCTACAATGCAGCCGTAATGATGGAATTGGGCATCATTTGGAGTCGTACATCGGCACACGTGCACAAATGCTTATTCACACTCACAAATAAGAACACTTGGATCTGTGAATACTTTCACATGTGCACTTGGAGGTCTGCACACACATTGTGGGTACACATACAAGTGCACACTCAAACCTGGACACTTGAATGTCTGCATATCTGCAAATGCTCTGACTCACATATGTTCACTCATACAAGTTTGCACTGACACACGTTTACATTCCCATATTTGCAAACCTGCAATTCTGCACACTAGCACACTTGCACATCCAAACCTGTACATATGTAAACCTAGCCACCAGCACAGTTGCACCTTTGCACACTTATACATGTCAAAATGTATCTCTTGCATATTTGCACATTTCTAATTGTTTTCACTTGCACAATCATACATTTGCACACTCAAACACTTCCACTTATGCACTCTTGCCTATTTGCACGCTGGTGCATGTTGTCATTCACACAACCCGTGCACATATACACACACATACATCCACACATTTCCACACTCAAACATTTGCACACTCACATTCACACAGTCACAAACATTCACATGTGAATACTCGGGCATGCACATCTTTGACAATTTTTGAACTCTCACAAATGTTTACTCTCATTAGTTTGCACACTCCCACATTTACATTTTTTGCACATGCACAAACTGTCATACTCACATATATATGGGATAACTTACTCACAGATGTACACACCTGAACATTTACACACTTGAATTGCTACACACTTGCACATTTGCACACCCACTCGTGCAGTCACACATTTGCGTACTGCACAAATACACATTCACACTCACACATGCATACTTGGATCTGTGCACACTGGCACATGTGCACTTGGAGGTGTGCGCACTCATTCTTGTGCACACATACAAGTGCACAAACACACATGGACACACTTGAATGTCTGCACATATACGCAAATGTTCAGACTCACATAGGCCTAGTAGGACCATTTTTATTATTCTTCATCCCTGTTCCTCCCGTTAATCTTGTTGCGCCTTAAAAAACCATTTGCTGTATATGCACATTATAAATAGCCAATAAATAAATACAAATATTTTCATGCATACATGTTTGCACACACATTTTTACACTTCCATATCTGAAAATCTTACATTGTGCGCACTCAGATACTTATGCTATGCATTTCTCCATTGAACAAGTACCAATGTGGGAAGGAACCATCCCAGAGAAGAGGTTATTTTGCCCAGCTCATTCCCAGGAGATCTTGCACATTTGGAATGCTCTGTGTTTGACCCTGAGTTATAAAGGGACATCCAGATGTGGGTCTCTTTCTCTGTAACCCCTAGAGACACACACATTTACCTCACTGAATATGGCCAACAAGACATAAACACATGTCTGGGGTTAATGTTGGTACTCTTTCTCAGTGGAATGTTCCCCAGAATTTCTGCACTGGGCTGTTTTTGTGAATGGCATCCAACTGATATAAATATAGATATAGTGCCTCTGTAAAAGATCCAGTGAGATAAAACATGGTGGCGGTACCTCCTGGGTGGGAACTATCTCAGAGAACAGGTTATTTGGCCATGTTATTTTTCAGAAGAGGGGATTCCACAATTTTGCAAATTTTGAAACTGTGAGCTTTCACCCTAAGTTAGAAGTGCAATCCAGAAATTCAGGTGGAGACCACTTGCACTCTGTGCCCTAAAGAGACAAGGATTCAGCACAATGTTGTCACCCAGCAAGGGAGAAAAATGTGTCTGGGTATGCTGTTGGTTCTCCTGTTCAGAGGAGAATTGCTTAACATGTTTGTGCTAGACTATTTTTGTGGGCATGACCAGATCAATATGTGAATGGGTATTTCACCACTGTGCAAGGTACAATTAGCTCAAACAGGCTTGTGGACACATATGAGAGGCACCTTCCTATAGAACAGGTTATGATGTCTTTGTCATTCTCAGTAGAGAGGTTTCCACAATTTTGTAAATCCTTATGTACACTAATGGGACAATAATAACCAATGTGACAGACAAGCTCCCCAACAGAATCAAGAACATCTATCCTTTATTAAAGGGCCAGTCAAAGATTGAAACACCAACTACTGTCTGCTCTCAGGTATCATGCCAATTCATTCCCAACTTCACAAAGGGATCTTGAATTTCAAATAGTCCACCCTCTACAGAGCTCCTTAATAACTCAAGACCACTTTAACGCCTTAACCCCAGGACCAACATGGTTTAGAGGACTATTCTCAGAGGTTAGTACCCAGCTCTACACACCTCCAAACACCATATCTAAACATTTAGTCACATCTCTTCCTCCCCCTCTAACCATTCAAAAGGTATTCTAATAACAGTGACTATTAATGTTGACTAATAAAAATGGTTGATGCTGGTTTGGGCAAAAGAGTAAAGATCTAGGGCAGCTACATTTTGTGTTGCTTCCTTCTTGGAAGCACACAACTAGTTATTTGAAGGAGGTCACTTTAGTGGAGGAGTAGTTTAGAGGTAAAGCTATGCTCAATGGCTTCTGAATGATAGCAAGCCATGTGTCCCTTTGCTATGTTTATATGGTAAACAATGGTGCTGCCTATTATGTGATAAGTAGTATTTATTGTATGCTCCAAATTTTTGTATTTGTTAGCACTGTTTGTATGTTGATGTTATGCGATAATAAATGTTGTACTTAGTTAAAGTGTGTGAAATAAACATAAGAACATAATCTGGATCTGGTTTGAAGAACAGCAAATTCGTTTTCCATCAACTAAACTCCCCCTGTGGATGCACTCTTGAGAGAGGGTTATGGACATTTTTCATCAGCAATAAAGTAAACAAATTGGGTAAGGGTTCCCTCTCTTTCCTGGATCCTGGATTTTCTCAGTTGATCAACTGATCAAAACATGCACTGATTATTCTTTCAGATACTTACAGTAAAATGCATTCAAGACACCCCAAACTTCTTTATGGTAATAATAAAAAAAGAAAATAGCTTCCATTTAGGCAGGAGTTATGAGTGGCTGGATCTGAACTCACAGAATCCAGTCAATACAATCCTGATCATGGGAGAGCTAAATCTGTATCCTCACTCTAATCATGCTAAAACATAAAAACACTGATGAGCTCATGAGCTAGATGATGGCAATGATGTGCCCCTCACATGCCCATACTGCATAAACCATGTTGATCAGATCATCACATGATACTTAGTGATTCTTGTTAATCCAACCCCTTCTACAAGAGTCAGTACATGATGTGAAAAGTCATATTTCACTAGTCACATACTAGAAGCCCAAAATAAAATGTATGCATTTAGTTTACTGTGTTATATTTAAATTACAAACTTTTCACACATTTAATACATCTAATTAAAGCTAATACAATTTCTAGAGTTACTACATAAACAATATCAATAGATGAAAAGGATTATAAATAAGTTTTAGAAAGACATGTCTCAATGAAAAAATGTATCTATCTTATCATGCAAAATATAATTATCTAGTTAACAATCAATTGCAAATTTCCACTTAAGCTAGAAATGTCAATATGCTCTTTTTTATTGGTGTGAGATCTATGTACATCCAAATTCCTTTAATTATATTATACATAATTTGGACAAAAAATACATTATTCATCATAGCTGCCAACACATATTGATTGAAGGTTAGAAACTCAGAAGGCCACCGTAGTGCCCACTTAGTACAAAATAGCAACTAGTGCACTCTTGGTACATTAATTGCTGTCTTAAACCCTCATGGGACGAGGCCAGTATTGTTTAGTTTTTCTTCTACTTTGTACCATATCAACAAGATAGAAGCGTCAACAACATGTTTGAACTGGACAGAGACCAACACCAAAAGGCCTCAGTTGTTATGTAGTCGAGATTATGAACATATTTCACCAAATATGTGACATACATACAAATGAATGATCTACATGGGGTCAGAATATAGTGATTTGTTTCAATGACATCATGAGATTTGCAAAAGTCTATAGCAATTATTTACGTTGTTCCCACCTTGTCATTTCCCACATACTTCAAAAGTGGTAATTTCCCCATCGTTTAAACTTAGGGTAGGGGCATAGCAACACATATTTCTGTGTCTTTGGAAATGTATGTTTACATCTAATAGAGCTTTTATAAATGTTTAATTCTGATAAATGCTGATATGTGATCGACCATTCATACAGGGTATGTTTGTTAATACATTTCATTTTGAGGATATAGCAGTCTTTACACCAATCAGGAGCCCAATCTATGTCCTCAAAGTATTTTGTATTATTATTGCTAAGAATCATTGTAGCCTTACATTTCAATCCTCTGGTAGCATTTCCCATTATTTTCAGCAGAGGACAGTTAGGAATTGTCATGATTTTAATGAACAGCAATCCACGTTTAATAAACACGTTGGTGTAGATGGAAGTTAAGCCGTGTTCCAACCTTAACACTTTCACTGGGATAATTTGCACTATTCCCATTATGCGCCTCCAAATTTTACCTTCTAGTTTCAGTAACCATTTGTCAGGTAAACTGATGCAAGCTACTAAGCTATACAAAGCGGCAGTCATAACACATTGTTTATACATCAGTATAACTCCTTTAAGACTAAAGCCCATAGTCGTACTTGCAATATTCTTAAGTACACCCATCAGGTTATTAGCCTTCCTGTACTTGGCGTCAATGAGCTCCTGAAATCCTCTTTTGGCAGAGATATCAATTCCCACATGGATAACATTATAAACTTGTTCAATGTTTCGCTGTGCCATATTAATATGCTGAAGTGTATCCTTACCAGAACCTACAGGCATAATTTTAGTATTATTAATATTAATTTGAGCCCTGTTAGCCTTAGCATAGTCACATAGTCTCGTGGTACTTCGCTTAATGGCAACCAAGGATTGGTCAAGCAGTACCACATCAACTGCATAGATCCTCCACGTGGAGTGTTTTTCTCTCAGTTTGGGTGCAAAGCTTTGTAACATTCACGATATAATCTGGTACATTGGCCAGGTAAAGGTTGAACAGGGTAGGGGCAAGCACACTGTTTAGCCCTCTGTAGGTGTTTATTTCATCTATCATATTTCCAGAACTCTTCGACATGAACTGAATGCTCGTACCAGTATGTATCTGTTCTATCAATGAAAGCAGGCCCTGAGGGAGTCCCATCTTCCCCAACGTGTCCCAAAGCCTGTGCTGTAAGACAGTATCGAACTCAGCTGAAACATCTATGTAAAGTATTTATTGGGGAGACTTATTTTTGTTCTGGCATTCTGTATTAATATGTTCAATAACAGCATATTATGTGTGGCAGCAGAACCCTCTCTGAACCCAGTTTCAACATCTCTTAATATCCCACTATCTCGTATGCAGGAGACAGGCTCCTTCAGTACTAGAGACGAGAAGAGTTTACTAGGCACATCCAGGAGAGCCAGTAATCAAATAATTGTTAGGGTCATCATCTGCCGCTTTCTCATAAATCAGGATAAAAAGAGCCTGCTTCCATGAATCAGGCATACAGTTAGTTGCCTTGATCTTGCCATAGATGTGCTTAAACAAGGCTGTTCAGTGCTACGGATCTCTTAATTGGGTGAAGCGATACAGATTTAACACACTAAACACGTCATAGCAGAGAATGTATTCTATCATTAGGCCGGGTAACGCTCGTAAGGAATCGGAAATCTAATCTTTATTCCTTCATGTAATGACCAATAGAAGTTAGATTATGCTCAGTCCTCCCAATTCTATTAGCGCCCCGATTTACTTCAACATCACCAACTTTATTTAGCAAACGAGTCCATACACACATCTAGTTCGAGGGTAATAACAGCATGATCACTCTAATCATTATGCTTAACAGAAAGAGACCTTACTGTTTAATAATGGCACTGTTAAGGAAGAAATAATATAACGTGGCTTTCCTGTTGCCTATCTTCCACATATAGCTGCCAGGTCGATCCGCCTTCAGTCCACCATTAAGCACAATGAGATTCCAATCATACAAGAAGTTCATCCATTTACTCCCTTGCCTATCCTGTCTAACTTGTTCCATAATACTGTTACCAAATAACAATTCATTATGTTCATTAATAGTCAGATCATTCAATGAACATTAAAATAACCCCAATGATAAGCCCACCCGCTTCTGAAGGATCAAAAGGATTAGTCAATATATCATGTAAATCAATCATGATCTCTTCAGTTTCCTGTCTCCAACCCCCGCCCCTGGGGGTCTTAGACATTCACCAGCAGTACTCTGAGTATTTCACCTGCAGTTTTTAGGTAAAAGGATTACGACCAAGATGTGAAAGTTATCCTCAATTTGATTTTCCGCAGAGTTTATATTGTTACGAAAACCTAGTCGAACATCCACCAAAAGGCCAACTCTTGACACCTTGGTGTGCAGACTTGTTGATATATCTTGTACCCATCCATGAACAGTGTACCTTTTAGCCAACTTTCTTGGATAACAAATATGTCAGCTTCGGGCAGGATCTTATACCCCCACCATTGCTACTGGTGTAATGCCTATGACCACTCCTATTGCAAGTCAATAGTTTACATTGTCACAGCCGATATTTAGTCTTAATAGGTAGAACTGAGGATAATCATTGCAATCCTCCATCACTGTCCATGTCCACCTTTTTAGCCAGTTTGGTAATGCGATTGTCCCCCACTTTGCATCCATATGTTGTCATAGTAACTTTTAACTCTGTGTCACCACACCCAGTATGCAAATCGCCATGACTGCCTCTGACAGATGTTTGGGTGTGATCCATGTTACCTGGATCATGTCCAAGTCTCAGAAAATGATGTACGTAAGTTCTAATCATATGCGAAATAACTGCAGCCACACAGTGCACCTGTAAATTAGGTATCTGAGAGCATTCAAGGAATTTGATATAATCAATGTCCTTTGATGTGAGCACTCTGAGAGGGGGTATGTATGATAAAATCGGCAGAATAGGCCCTCTATTCAGAAATTTAATAGTCTTTTCTGGGAAAAAGTTAGAAATAGTGAAAGCTAGCTCATCAAGTGGGGCTTGATTTAAAGGCTTCATTCTATTCTCAGTAGAAGGTGGGCATGGAATTGCACAGGGAGTAAAGATCATACTAGCATTGTTCATATTGTCCATATAAATATTTGAAAGACGCAATCTGTATTCATCAGCTTTATTTAAATTGGTCTGCTCCGAGTCATTGTTTTCTTCAATGTCAGCTTCCTTGGCTGGAGGTTCTAAGTAGGGCACCTGTTCATCTTTTTTCTCTCTTTTTTGTTTTGGTTGTCATCCCTTTTTCAAAATGTGTCATTGGTCTCTAGACAAATAGATTTGGATTTCTTATGTGCTCCCTTTTTTGCTCCAGCTACGTTTACCCGCTTTTGTCCTCTACGTTCATTTTGAGTTATATAGGAGGCCTGTCTTATTTGTGTACCCAGATCAATAATGGACGCCGTTTGTAGTACGTCCTCCAATTTTCTGGATTCCAAAGCATGTTCATGCTGGGCAATGGGTGGATCGAATTAAAGTGTCCAACAGCTACGTCTGTGTTTATTAGTGCTAGAGCAATTGATACATATTTAGAAGAACATAATGTTTTGAGTGAGAGAAAGAGAGGGAATGAAGAGGGACAGTGATGGTGTATGTGTGGTAGTTGGGATGCTTGCCGTCCAAACTCCTGTAGATCAGAGTTTAAACTCAGATTTGTGCACTAAATTCTATGGTGTCTGAAATTAACTCTGAAATTACAATGTGGTGGACATATTGCTAAATTCAGAGCTGCTCCCTGTACTGCCTGTTCTAGTGCTTACACCCTCCCTCATCCCAGATGAGCCAAACTCCATATGCCCTATGTTATACTTCACCATGCCCTTTCTAGCATAATAAAAAGCTGTGAAATGTCCCAAATGTAAAATGTGCTGAAACGGCCAAGGGGAAATGGGGGATGCAATCTGCCATAGTTGACAGTATTGTGTGAGGGCACGTTCATAGTACTCATTATTCAGTACTATTAATAGTGAGTGGCTGCTTGATGGGTTCACAATGTGCTCAAGTGGACACTTGAAACATGTAGGCATATTTGCCAAGGTTACATTTTACTGTCCCAAGTAAAACCCCAGAATATAGATACTGGAGCATCCTCACCCAAAGGGCCAAGGATGGCAGTGTGAGGAGTTGACAGTGTAAAAGGAGACTTTGGTAACAAATAAAAACAAAGTGATTGTTGCAATTTCCATTGAAAAATCAAACCCTGAAGACATTAAATCACATCCAGTACCATTAGCAAAGCTTGGTAACGAGCTAGCATCCATCGTACATCAGAAAATGAAATCCACTCCAACCTCTATAAGCACATGTGTCACTGGACCTCATTCATGACCTAGCATCCCTTGGCCACTCTGTGCATCCCCTGCCCTTTACAATGGAATAAAGACAGCATTTTTGTTCAGGCTCCCATCATCACTACAATGTGTAATGTTTCCTTTCACAATGAAATGGTCCCAATGGACTGAAAGCGAGTGCTGATCACATCACTGCAGTACCATTCCTATGTTCCTGGAGTATCCAGACCATGATTTGGTGATCTGATCGAAACAGGAAAGGCATGGAGGAAATCAAAACAAAGGGTATAGATTTAGGCAAATGTAATGTTTTTGGTGAGAGTTAGAGAAGGCATGACGAGGGAGAGTGATTGTGTGTGTGTGGTAGCTGGGATATTTGTCACCATAGCTCATGTAGATCAGAGAATAAACTCAGATTTGTGAAATAAATTCTATGGTGTCTGAAATTGAGCTCTGAAATTACCATATGCTGGACATAGTCTACATTTTACACCACTCTCCCTCGCCCAGATCACCCTCTCCCTAGTCCCTATCCCCTATTTTATCTCCACACTACCCCATCTAACATGATAACATGCAGAGAAATATCCCATATGTAAATGTGGTGAAACGGCCAACGGGAAATGGGGGATACTATCTGCAATGATTGCAAGTAGTCTAATGGGGGAATACTCATTATCCCTTACTACGTATAGCGAGTGGATGCTTGATGGGCTCAGGATGTGCTCAAGAGGCCACTTGAAACATGCAGGTGGATTTGCCAAGGTTACACTTTACTGTCCCAAGTCAAACCCCGAAATAAAAATACTGAAGCAGCCAAACCGAAACAGCCAAGGATGGCAGCATTAAGGGTAAGCAGGAAGGGACGGGGCATTCAGCCAGCTGTATGCAATAACCGGATAGCACCATATAGAATGGAGGATCCTAGTGGAGAATCATAGAACTTCCAGTAGGTATGTGGCTGTATGATGGACTTGAGATGGGCTCAAGCATTCGCTTGTATCATGAAGACTTATCTTTAAAGGACATGTGTTAACCATCCAAGACAAACCCAATGAGCTTAATATTGGGTCTGTGAAGCCACAATGTAAGGAAGACAGAAACATGAATGGGTAATTATACTGAAGGTAAACTAGGGGGGATAGAAGCGGAAACCGATTGAAGGAGTCTGATTAACTTGTGGATAATACATGATTGGCAAATGTACGTACAGAGTGGAGGGTCCAATAGACTGTGCTTGTAGACTGCAACGGGTTAAAGCAAACCTATAAAGACTTTCCTTGGGGAAGCACACACTGCAGATTTCCAGGTCGAAGAAAGATTCTATAAACATACAACTTTTCAAATAATGGAAGAGTGGGATAAGTGTAAAAATGTAATTACAAGCTGGCACATTCTTGTATCAACAGAGAGAGGAGTTATTCACAGTATCGCTTACAGTGAAGAATAGATGACTAATGTAGACTAATAACATAATAGCTAATGCATACTTGGAGCCTTTGACCGCGGGAACTGTCCTCCTTTCACATGCATTCAGACTCCAACAACACCAGCTCGTGAAATCATACAGGCCCACATTAGTGTTCCAAATCATGCATGCAATGGAAGGGAACAGAAAGTGCGCAACAAAGCTGATTAAAACATATTCCCTTTTACACACACAAATGAACTTATGACATCAACATGGAGATAGGATTGTGAGGTGGCAATGACATGCAAGCAACAATACACCAATACAACGCATGGTAACACTAAAGCAAACACGTGCTTTTATGCAAGAGCAGCAGCAAAGGGGCTAACATAGCACCACAGTGGGAATCCAACACTTGCAGTTCCCAACACCGTGCATGAGTCAACAAAAAGAGAATACAGTGCACATGAGGTACCATTTCAGGAATCCAAAACTTGGACATCCAACTCACCCGCTTCCACGCAGTTTGGGCACACAGGTTCATACTAATGAACCAACCAGAGAGCAAACTCACACCCCACGGACGACCTTCAAACACAGAATAGGACAAAGTAACAGATAAGCATACACAGATCACATGAGGAAAGAACTAACACTATGACCATAGCCATGCATAAATGCCCGCACAGTGCACAGGCAGCCACCACCCGATGTTGGACACAACTACGTAAAACCTAGTTAGCATACACACAATACACAACATAGCAGCACATTGGAAGATGCATTGATAAGACATGATGGGTGGAGTCAATGTAAACACCCCCTCACTTCAGAGAGAAATAGATTCCTCCAACTCCCATCCTCTATACTGGGAGAAATAGAATCAATATCAGCCCCAGAATGTGAGCATCTTGAAACATACTGCAGCGGATGCATGGAGAAGCAACACTCAACGCCAGCGCGCCCCACATTTATACTGAAGGGCCCCACATACAGATAAAACAATATGATCCCTAAACTTTACAACACACTGTCCTAGAAGGCAGGTATAACGGTTCTATGTGATATTTCCGCTTTTTGAAGGCTGCATACCAAAAAGACCGATTTATTTTGTCTGATTTTAGGCAGCCCTCAAAAAGTAAAAATTCCACATTCCTCTGGGAGGATTCATTCTGCCAACCTTCCAGGCAAGCCTTTCCTCTGCCCGTTCCCTGCCTCCACCATCTCCTGCACTGGCAGGATACCTTAGAAGTCTGGGGTCCTACCCCCAAATCCACGTGCCTCAACCACAGTCTCCCCCTTCTCCTGCCTCCTTCTCCCCAAGCATTCCCCCTTCAAATCCCCACCCCTTGCACACACAGACACACAAAAAAGAAAAGACACAGGGCCTCATTACACGGATGGCTATTAGCGCCATGGTTCATGCCGGTAAAATACTGCACCGCCTTGGTGGAAAGGGGAATTACCGCCCTATTCCAAGGTTGGCGGGGCGGTAATTCCCCCTTCCACCATTGCCCTTCCCCATTCCCATTTTTGCCCCATAGGGCTCTATGGGAATGGGGAAGGCGCTAATTACGGTACCGCAAATTGCGGTACCGTAATTAACTCCCTGGACCCTTTGCGGGTTGATTTTTAATGCCTGCAAAAAGCAGGCGTTAAATTCCCCAATCCGCAAAGGGACCTCGTAGTAAGGCGGTAAGGATTTACCGGTACCGGTAAAATACCGGTACCGGTAAACCCTTACCGCCATCCGTGTAATGAGGCTTCCAGTTACATTTGCCCTCACTCCCTCGAAACAAGCATTCCCCTTCTCCCCACCACTCAGACATACGGGCATGGACATACGCACAAATTATGATCAACACACACAAAACCACTCACCTGTTACCCCTGCTGCTCCTGTTCCACACCCCGCCTCTCCTGTCAGCCCCTCTGCTCAGGGCGTGACATTTCATTTTTAGAAAAAATGCCCTGAGTGGTTTCAGAGTGGGCTTTCTATTTTCTTTTTCTTTTTTATAATTGCAAAAATGAAAACAATGTGTTCACTCCATACAGTATAACTGATGGTAAATTGGTACCCAAACCCGCTGCACACAACCTAAAAACACAAGTTCACTGTGTTAAGTTAAAGTTCATCATGATCCCAAAGATCATTTTACACACAGCCGTCACTTGTAGGAAAATGTTACACTTACTAAACTCACTGCACATACAGTAGGGACTTCTAAGACAGCTATTGCAAATACCAATCAAATAATACATATAACCACTTTAAAATGCCCTAATTCAGGAACGTTACCTAATTCTGACTGTGCGTTAAATAGAAAATACAGCGCCCATGGCACACATAATCCTGAGATCACAGGATGGAAACCTGGGCAAAACTAGGCCTTACTCAGTCCCATAAAATCACAAAATAACTGCAGCATCTCTAGAGGGAATTCTTCAAAGTCCTGGTAGAGCTCACAACACAAATGGCCGGCCTCTTAACTGCATTCCGGGCATGCCTTAACTTTAGGTTCACATTTGGACGATGCATGCGAGGTGTTTCTTCCTGAACCACAGAATATGTCCCAATTTTGTAAGCTAACTCGCCGCCACTCTGATGAAGATGAATGCTCGAAACATGTGTTGGCACTTGTGTACATGATGTCATTTCATTTTTGGTCACTATAAAAATGCGTGAATCACAAAAACAAGGCACCTGTGTATTTCATGTAATTTTACTTTGTTACCACACATATTAGTGGCACACAATGTATGAGGCCATTTAGGTCCATTTAAGCAACTATTGAATCTATTCTGCTAGTGTTGGACATGGTGGAGAGGCGCATTGTGAACCTGTTTGCCTGTTTTATCTAGTTTAGTCAGGGTGGATGTTAGGGAAGCATCTCCACACTTTCAATTGAGACTCGCGTCCAAATTATAGCTTCTTTCCCAGTTCGTTTCAAATCGCTGCCCCCCCCTAACTCATTCTTATATCATCCTTACCCAGTTTCACTCTCTTTCTGCAAGCTTGCTGGCTCTCATTGTCCTCCAAGTCGTCTGTCTGGTCAAACGCCTGGGTATCCCTACTAGGAACTTCACCATTGCTCCTCTATCCTTGAAATGCCCTGGGCCGTGAGTTTGTATCCCCATAAGAAGTCGAGTGTCCGCCTTCCCAAGTAGAGGCCACAGCATTACAATTTGTTCAGTGTACAGAAAATTCCCACGGTTTCCTCCCTCATGAGAGAGGAGACACAGTGATGTGACGCCAGCACTGAAATTCCAGTGAATGTTGGGTGTGCTCCCACTGCTTGGCATGCCTAGCATCATTGTTAGGTCCTGCAAGCAGATATTAGCTCTCACCAGTTAAATGACATTTCTGTCCCTACTCTACTGGTATGTCTCCTGTCATCGGCCTCAATCTTGGATGGAAATAACCCAGGAGAACAATCATCATCATTCTAAACAGGACTGTATGCAGTGGAGGCAAGAAAAGGAATGTAAACTATGCCCCGAACTCACTTCTCAACCAATCTCTGTGTGCTTTGCATTAACCCCACTTCTCAGCAAATGACAGGGCCAAGTCATGGACCATCACGATTGAGATCTTTAATCAGGTCACCAACTTGTACATTCTGCTGAGCTTGCAGGCAATGCAAGCTTTTATTAATTAAATGCATGTATTGCAGCACTGGACAGCTCTGCACATCTTTTCCTTGATGAGAGGGGTTGTACCCTCTGGAGGGGTGGTAATCATCCTTGGTGTGCTCCCCCTAAAGTTATATTTAGAGAGTCTGGTTGCAGCAAGAACACTCGGGGATGCTCCTGTGTTGATGCCAGACATATTTACTTACCAGGATATCTTATAGGGAAATGTTGCTATTTATCAAGGAATGGCTCTTGCCTAACAGCTACGTCCACATACCCTTTACTCTCCACCTAATCTAAGACTGTGGGGTCTGCCCCCCCCCCAGTTGCTTGTACATCCATTGCTATCAAATTGGCCATCACCCCCTTCCTCCTTATATCTCTGCTTCCCTCACGGTGTCCTTCCCGCTATGTATTGTAAAGCACTGAGTTGCTTCCCAAATCTTCCCAAAGCTAGGTTCATACAATGATAATAATAATAATAATAATAATAATAATAATAATAATAATAATAATAATAATAATAATAATAACAACAATAATAATAATGAATAAAGGACATACGAGCTAATGGACACTGGACCACTTGTCAACCTAAGCAAGTGCAAAAGCACTCCACTAACATACATGCAAACCTCAACATTCCAAGCTTGTGACATCACACGAACCCACAGAAGCATTCTAAAACACACATGCAATTGACAGGAAGAGAATGTCCAGCATAGTGCTTTCCTAAAGAGGAGCATACAAAAATAATACATACATCTACATGAGTGAGATTTAAATTTCCCTGATATATAAATTCCCAGTAGTCTCCCTCAATGTATGCCTTCCTTTATTTGTCACAGCTAGCCTACTTTCATTGAATGTTGGCACATGTTGAACCCTAAATGATCCCCTAATTGACTAATATAGTTTTATAGATTACTGTAGAATTTAAGCAAACCTTGAATCTGTTGTAAGAATGTTACTGCATAACTCTTGTGGTTCATAATATCGTTACTGGGTCTGTTTTCTACTGTGTATAATATTAGAACACTACTGTTCACAGCTTGTTGTGTCTTTAGACGATTGACGACATAGAATGAGCAGTTGACAAAAATACAGTGGATACTCCCTCTCTGCCTTACTTAATATCTACAAGCCCAAGCTTGTCCTGACAATATTATATGGAACTGAAATATGGAGATACAGAGGTGCGACTGGCTTGTCCAAACAAGAAAGTTCCTGCTTGCGTCAACTTACAAATATGCCTAAAAATCTACAAGTATATTATTCATGTAGCAAATTAGGAATGTGTTTAATTAAATCTTTGTAATATTTACGATGAAAGAATGTATTCTGCAAGTTCCTAAACACTGAACACACTATATTACTGAATGCAGTGACTTGTGAGTGTGACATGAATAGAAATAGACATATTTGTGGTGTTAGGTATAAGCAAATGCAGGAAGGTATTTTTCCTCAAAGATTGAACCAACTAAAACGTCAGCTTTGAAATGTAAAAAGGAGTTTGAACATGCTGTAGAATTACTTGATTGTGAACAAAATCGGGTTAATCGCTCTTCTATGTGTCATAGTAGAGACTAAGTGCCATATGTTCCCCCTGCTTTATCATACGATAAACTATTCAATATTGTTCTCGAGACAGCATATTAAAGGAGAGTAGATGTGTCTGAAATTTAATATAACAGAGACTTTGGATTTTTTAGGAGCCAGGACAAATTCAGACAGGGGCTCTACAGATTCTGTGGTGAACTACAAATGCAAACCCTCTGCAGATTCTGAAATTCCCAAAGTCCTACTTACATTACTCAAAGTTCTTGTGAACATACATAGAACCCATTTGCTAGCTTATGCTCTTGAGGACCTTCCATTGTGGGAGGGAACTTTTCGCTGGGGGAATTTATGAAAGGTAACGATCATCGATTATTATAGTTCCACACTAAATACTGGCTCATGATGAAGGGATCACTCTATGAATTGATGAATTCATCATATATTGTGATTTTATTACTTTGTATTTTTTTGGACATGTTTTTCATCATTAATAAGGAATTTTGTAATTGAATGGTTCCATTGATTTCGAATGTTGCTGTGTCGATTTGTTATTATGCTTTTATAGCCTGATTTTATAAATTGTACATATGAATGTGCTTATGTTTATCTCTTCATGTTTTTTTTCTTGTTAATGTATAACAAGTAATTCAATTTTGACTGTATTATGCATAATGAAATAAAAGCAATGTGACACTGATCATCCAGCTTTAATAATTTCCATGGATTCTGGACATAGTTGAGGGGTTATTACTCCGGGGAGGAGTTTCAGTGGGAAGGTATGAAGCAGCAATGCTACATCCCCAACATCTCAGCATTTGATATGTGTATGTCTTTGACTCATGCTTTAAGGCCTCTTTCAACACCTGCGTTTCATTATTAGCATGGGTGCATTGAACATTTGCAGAAGGGCATATGAGCTAAAACAACCTTCTACTTACTCCCTAGGACACAAACAGCCAAGTGCTATAGAGTAGTGATGTGGTAGGATTGTCCTGCTACTATTCATCCTAATAGTCACACCTACACTTTAGGCCTTAGATCCTCCATATTGTCTCAGCCTAAGGCCTCTTACTGCACCCAGCTTTTCTGCTATTCCCACACCCCACCTTAGCCTGCCAGGTCATGACCCAGCAGCACACACCGGGACACGTCAGTCACCGTCCCCCAGTGTCTCTCTATAGCTGGCTAGAGTATTACCTTATAAGGAATATTAGAGTTGTTTACGCCAAAGGTGCCTACTGATATTGCCACACAATGTACTCTGCATGTGACCGCAAGGCTTCAACACAACAAGCTGCTTTCTGTTATTACAAAATGTCTACTAATGCCATGGAAAGTAACACGTACCATTATGAAACTGTAAGAACATATTAGTGATAAAGTGTATGACTTGCTATATACAATAAGCTCTGAGCCAATGTGTGCACAGAGCACTCCATCTAAAAACCTCCTGTCACTTGTCATTCAGTATGTTTGCCAATACTGTATCTGCTGTTCTGATCTCTCGAATAAGAAAACTTGGTTTATCTATAAGCTTGGCGTCCAGTCTCTTCCTTGCTGGAGGGTTACTTCCTAACCAAACCCTTTGGGGTGTCCACCTGGGAACTTCCCTATCACTAGATATGTGGAAATACCTATGCACACTATTAAATGAATGACAGCTTTGAACTGTTGCTCTTCTAGGTGCAATGCTATGAGACAGACGGTGTGGGAGTTCTCGACATGCTGGAACTTTTATCAGGAAGGTTATAGTGTGGGAGGCTGGATTCCTCTTGGCATGAGACTGGACACTTTGGGTAGTTAATCTGGACAATCCATCCTTTTATATCCTTCTTGACGTGGGCTGACGTTAGGTTATCCAGTTAAAAACAGCAAATGGCGCACCTTAGGTCTCACGGGGATCTAGGATCTGCTTCCCAATGTACAATTTGCCGATCTACTCCACCTGACAACTGCCTGTTACTTGTCATTCTGTATTGTTGCCAATACTGTATCTGATGCTCTGTTCTCTTCAGTAAAAAAACTTGGTTTATCTATCATTGGTGTCCAGTGTCTTCCCTGCTGTGGGGATCCTTCTGAACCAACCCCTTTGGGTGGCCCACTCGAGATCGTCCCTATCACTAGATACTTTGAACTGTTGCTCCTCGGGGTGCAATGCTGTGAGACAGGCGATGTGGGAGATCTTGAGGCTTTAGGTAGTTAATCTGGATAATCCAGCCATTCACATCCTTCTTGACCTGACGTTAGGTTATCCAGTTAAAAACAACAAATGGGGCACATTAGGTGTCACAGGGATCTAGATCTGCTTCCCAATGTACAATTTTCAGATCTATTTGGGTGATATGGCCCTTTTTCTAAACTGTGTGCCACTTAAGTGTTTTATCTGTTTATTTGTGCGTTTTACATAGTGGTAAATGTCACCTTTCAGCTGCTTAAACATTCTTGTCAGCCTTGTACAAAGCAACTTAACAATGTAAAATGTAATTACAAAACATAACATAATATAACATGATATAATACAAAATAAGAGAAAATCGAAATTGGGATTGGGAGAATTAAAAAGCAAACAGTTTTTCCTCACATCTACCCAGTCTCTCACGTTTTACTGCCTCCATCCTAGCATTTCATCCATAATGATCACAATTGGCCTACCTGCACTTAAAAATGTCTAATGTTGGTTGTCCTTAATCTATGTGTAAACACCCATGTATTGCCCCTGGTGACAATTCCATTTACTGCCCTCCACAACCTGGTCAGAAGGACACTCTAACTTACCCCATTGAAGGAAGCTCACTGCTTCTTGTGAAACCTCTGCATTGTTTATCCCTGTATAAATACATAAATACATACATAAATATTGAGGGAGGGAGTGGAAGTCCATATCAGGTGTGCAGGGGAAGCACCTCATAATAAACAAAATGAATGTGTGCATTGAAAACCACCATTTCATCGTATGGTTTCCTGCAAAGATGCCTTTAGGACCAAAACACACAAATCCTAAAAGACTAAATGCTGCATTACATTTGTCAATAGGTTAACATGTCATGCTGTAGCATAACATAGCACAGTGTTGCATACCAAACCAAAAAAGCATAGCCTTTTTAAAGCAGGGAAGAGCATAACACAGTTAGAAGATGGTAGTATAGCACAACAAGAAAAATGTGGTATAGCATACGAGACAAATAATATTAATGCAGCAGAATAACACTACAAAGGTTGAATGTCATAAATAAGATATTTGTGTGACTGTTGTGAACTGGTGTGCCTAAGGGAAAAGACATACAAGCATGGCGGTCCGGGAACTATGGTACCAGTAAGCATGCCGTACCGTAGTTCCTGGACCACCATACTACGGGCTGTACTCGTGGGTGCCTGATAGCCTGGCAGGTTTTTCCTGGCGGGCTGACCGGCACCTGCGAGCACAGCACATCGGATGCACCGGCACAACTCCACATTTGCCGGTGCATCCGACGTCCCCATTCCCATTGAGCCCTATGGGGCCAAATGGGGATGGGGAGTCCTATGTTACCGGCACCCGCAAATGGGCAATTACCGGGTCTGCCGCGCTTGGCATGACCCGGTTCTTGCCCATTCACGGGTGCTGGAAAAAATGCAACTTCGGTGGCAGCTGTACCGGTTTTAATGGCATAGCTTCCGCCAGAGTTGTAATGAGGCCCATAAACTCAGCATGGGGAGTGGGACCTATAACAGACCAAGAAGCACTCATTAACCAGGAAGATTTCGTGACACACATACTGCCAGCCCTCTAGGTCAAATACAGCAAGAAGCACACATGCCTTCCCAAACAAAAACAAAACAAAACGTCAAGACTCACCCCTTCCAAGTTTTGAGCAGTTTGTGAATGGGGACATTTCTGACATCGTATGCTGCTCCTATCCATATGCAGTATGATTTCTGATGTTGCAACATGGAACTTTATTAAGTAACCATTGTTTACCTATAAGCAAATAAGCTGCCCTCACAAATCTTATTTGCAAGCAATTTCTTCTACCTTTATCCAGGTTTTATTTAATCTGTGACTTTTAACTAAACATAAAACAGTGAATTGCACTATTAAAAGCAGAACACATACTGACAACAATGAGGGAAATTGACTATTTCTAAACAAATTAGAACATGTGTTCAGATATTAATTTTGCATTTATTCCTTTTATCCCTTCAGCATATTTGGGGTGCAGTGGAATTTTGGATAGTAAAGGTGGTGTGATGTATCCCTCTTCACTGTAAATATTAAACCATGTATTCATTTAGAATTATTGTTTTTAATACTAAGTCACTGGTGCACCATGGGCAGTGCTCATTGTCCTTGACATTTTTCAGAGTCAAGTCTAGGCACTTTAAGACTATTCTAGTGGTGGAATGGCACAGTGTAAATGCTTCGTACCATTGAAGGGGGAAAACAACATGGGTCAGTTTGCTAATTTATCACAGAGTTGTGAACATGATGGAAATGGACATTTTAAATTTCTGTCACATGAATGATTTCATTAAAATGGATTCCAGGTATACATGCAGTGCAGATCACCATTTATCTTCCCGGTGATTCTGTTTTGGAGCACTTTCAGTTCTGTTGCAGGCTCATTGAATCCACTTTGGCATGTTGCCCGGATTTCTGAGGAGCCCTGCAAGGGTGATCTCTGGACGCGCTGATGTTGACGTTGTTGGTTTGCAACCTGGAAGACTGCGTCCCTGCCCCTCCCTCCGGAAAGATGGCCTTATTACAGTATAAAGCATGTTAAACCAACAAAATGTGCTGTAGTCTTAAGGCAACTGTCAAAGCATAGTAATATAATGTAATAGAAGGGTTCAAGACTACCACAGCATACTAAATGACAGACATCTATCCCTTCTCACCCTACCAACCCTGTTTGTGCCCCACCCACCTCCGGCTTTCACATAGTCTATTGGACTTTGCCCACATAGGTAGCTCAGACTACTTTTTCTCACTATAGATGGCTATGTATTAATACAAATCCAATTCCAGTTCTTTATTACTGCCCTCAACCCAGCGCTGAAAAGCTCTAGGGGCCGCGCGGCCGCAGGCCTATTGATGCTGGTGAGGATATTCCCACAATGGAACTTTGTCGAAACAGAAAACATAAATCCATGGACACAATTGACCATCATCAAAATTATGATTGAGACGACCCCAGAATGCCTACCTGAACCACAATTGAAGTCAATCAGAACGATTGCAGTAATCAACGTGTATTGGAATCCAGTTGCAATTAATGACAATTGCTTCTAGGATGGCGTATTCATAACAATGGACAGAATCAGTGGCAAATTCCCAGATATAAACTTCATCATCTGTGAAGACCTAAATATTCATCTGTACGACACCAACGGACTCCTTAAGCAATCTGATGACCTTTCAGCCAGAACCCTACGCTGGACTAAAGAGATCTCGATGAGAAATCTACAGCTAATAAAGCAACCTCATGATGCTCAGAACCTGCTGATCCCGACCTGGACTGGTCAAAACGCTACTACCATCATCGACTACATATATTTATCGCCAGCCATAACCAACATATTATTGTAATTTCAAACAACATCTACTAATCAGAGTGATCACTCGATCCTCTCGATAGCAGTTGCGGGAGTGGATGAGCCCCCCCCCTGTCCTCCTCCTCCTCGGATAGAAATTGTTGGAGGTAACACCAGATTAAGAATCACCAAAGATCTGTTGGCCACCATCCCGCAGGTATTCCAACAAACACCTCTGCCAGATGACCAGAAAATAAATTATGTCTGGGTCCTTCTCCCCTTCCAAAAAAACAAGCCTGCTACAGAGAAACCAATCCACCAACATTACTACAACAAAGAAATAGTTAAAAAAGAAAATTGCTGCGCCAAAACCTGCGTAAATGGAGAAAAGATCCAAACCCGGGAAACCTGGAAAACATCCGGAAAGTAAAGCAAGCATTCAGAAACTGGATCACATCAAACGTGATGGCCCTGCAGCAAACGGATGCTGAAGCTATGCTACAAACACTCAGAAACAAGAACTTGAGATCTCTATGGGATCTGCTGAAAAATAATCACCAGCAACAACAAGCAATGGTATCTAATGTCACCCAAAAGAATTGGATCGCACATTTTTCTAATCTCTACAAATCGCGGAATAGCGACGAAAATATGGAGATAGCGACAATCTCAACTCAATGGACCATCTCCTGGGAGAAGCACATATTTGCAGAAATGATTGGCAAACTAAATTCCTCCAGAGCACCCGGACCGGATGGGTTATCTAATGCTGCCCTGAAGCGTGATCCAGAGACTTGGGCGAACCTAATGGATCTCATGCTAACCTTAATAAATACAGTCAAGTTATTACCATCTACTTGGACCAAAGCGGTACTGATTCCAATTTATAAACAGGACAACAGAGATAACCCGGCCAACTTTAGACCAATTGCCCTGCTAGATCCTTTGGGAAAATTGTTCGCCTCATATCTGCTACGAAACTTGACCACATGGGCGAAAAGCTTCCAACCGGTTGGATAGTCGACAAACCGGCTTCACTGCGAACATAGGAACTAATGTAAACCTTCTAACTTTAAACCTGCTAAAACATGAAGCCATAAGCAACGACGCCCCCGTTTATGCAGCGTTCATAGACTTACACATGGCCTTCAATGCCATAAACAGGTCCATCGTTGGAACAAACTTGCTAAATGGAATTGCCCACTTGAAATCAGCGAACTGATCAAGCTATTATACACCAACACGACAGTTTCGATCAGGTTAACAAAAGAAGGTACAACGACGGAGGCGATAAGAACCTGGAATGGCCTAAAACAGCCCCTTAGCAGCAACCCTGTATAATCTGTATACTGCTGATTACTTCACAAGCATCGACACTGCAAATCTCAATCCACCAAAGATAAACTCAATTCTGATTCCATATTTGATGTATGCTGACAACATTGTACTCCTAGACAAAACGCCATCTGGACTACAGGAGAATCTACGTATGACAGAATCATATATGAGCAATAACGAACTCCAGAAAAATATCAAAAAACCCAAAATCATGGCATTAACCAATTATCATAAGTTGTCTTGCCAAAGCAGACCAAACTTCACCCTGGATAACAAAGTGCTGAATACGGTAACCTCGTTCAAATATCTTGGAAAATTCCAACTGCTAGCACGTCAAGGCGTGATGCTGCATAGACGCTATGGAAAATTCTCTGCAAAACCGATCATAGCGTTCTAACCCCAAAAGGTAATTCCGATCATCACTTATGATAGCGACGCCATGATCATTGCTACTAGAATAAACTGGCAAAAGCTAGAGGCATCATTCTGGCGTAAAATCTTACAGCTCCCAAGGAACTATCCTATTCCCAGAATACATTCTGAGGTAGCCCTACAATCACTTGCCTCAATAGTACGCTGGAAGCAGTCTGATCTCCTTCGTAAAGTCATAAATGAAGATACAGTCCCAGCAATGCAAATCCTTAAAATAGCAATGCATAATACCAGATTGAAAGCATGGAAGAATGAGCTGTTCAACCAAATGACAAAAGAAGAAATCATGACGGAAATGTTGATAAACCGGCCACAGCGTGCAAAGATCAAACTTCAGTGCAATGATTGGTCTAGAACAATAGCAGAAAAGGCAGCACACTCTATGAACTTACAATGCCCAATTGACATACGAGCTCTGAATGAACTTCCACATTATTTGGAACTTTTTCCGGACCCAGTCATTCGAACAATTTTCATGAAACTACAACTAAATATCCTTCCTACCAGACAAAGACTATCCCAAATTCGAAATATACCAAAGGAGGAACATTTTTGCCGCTTTTGCAAGAATAAAGAAATAACATAGTCTCGCATGCATCTAATCATGATATGCCCTGCACTAGCGGACAAGAGAATCCTCTTTGGAGACCTATTCAAGATCTCAGACCAACAAGAACAAGGCGATTCAAGATGGCTAAAACTCCTTCAAGGCAAAATTAATAAGCTGATATACATAGTTTTACAATTCCTTGATAATATCTTGGAGCTTACACAAATTGCCTAAAGTAACTCTTTGTGTCTCTTGGCCCTCGTTTCTTTTCTTAAAGATGCAGCATATTGTTCTAATTTGTAAATAATGTAAAATGTCTTGTGCAATTTAAATGAAAGGTTTATATATAAACTATATCATTTTAATAAAAAAAAAAATAATCCAAAGATCCCTTTTTCAATGCATTTAATAGTGCAATGTCTAGTGCATTAACATATTCAAAAGTGCAACACTATTTGCAATATAAAACATGTTTTCTTCATTAACTTAATATCACAGACAAGTGGGCATGCACTGAATGCATCTTCAACATATGTGAAAAACGGGTACGTAATTTGCATGTGACTGCATGTTATTCAGTGAGCATGCCCTCTTCATGTAAAGAATAGCAGAGTCTACAACTAAAGGCAGTTGCCATTTGGGCTGATATATTGATTTTTAATACCCTGTTCCCGCTTTAGCACTTTGATACCCAGAATAAGGGTGATTGCACACAAATGCATTCCAGCTATCACTTAATCACTGACATTGCAATCCTCTCTGTGGCTGCACACTCTACATGGAATGGCTAGTGTGATGTCTTCAAACTAGTGTTGTCTGCTGGTAATTGAACAGTCATCTATTTGCATGCACTGTAATGCTCTTTTATTTCATGCTTGCTCAGACTACAGTCTATCATAGAGCCATTCAATCAGTTTCACTTGTAGGCCATAACAATGGCATTAGGCACTATATAACGATCAAGTAGCATAACATTGCATAGAAGTTGGACCTAATTTATTGTTTCAACCATTGATCTTCTTGTTCAGTATATTCTAGGTCAAGTGTCTTTATAAATGGAATTGTTATCTTATTCGTAGAAAGACAAGAGATGTGTATATTATTGCTTAAGTGTTTTGTAATAGTTTATGTATATGGAATTCAAATGAAATAAAGTGTATATAACAAAGACACATTGCTGCGGGTGTTCATAGACCCAGTTTAATGAAACACATCCCAATTAGGGAATGCATCCATCTGTTCCAATATGTGTACTGCCACACTTTTATCTTTGCACATTACATAAGCCTGAAGTAAGCTGGCACAAGATTATTTCTGAGTGGGGTTAAAGAGAGAACATTAGTGAATATTGTCTGGTAATCGGTGGGGGAGCGAAAGCCGTCTCATGCAGGGTTAAAGCCAAAGGCATGGCTCTTGAACAACTGCAGTGCCTTTGTGGAAGAATAGCCAAACTAGAGCCGAGCCACGCATCGTCATTCTCTGTTGCATTGAAAGAGTAAATTAAAGTTAAACTACCAACAGGTGAATGTTGAAATGCATGCAATCATATACTTGCATAGAGTATTTTTTATCGCTTGCAGGAATTGCATATTGGTGCAAAACCAAAGATGCAATGGGAGAAAATGTTTGAGCGTCGGGAGGCATACCTTAAGGTATGCAACTATCAGGAGCTTGACTCGCATCAGGCTCCAAGAGACAAACTAGACCCCATGGCTCGGCTCTACCCAAGATTTTATGCTCTCCCAAACCTCTAATCATGCTCCATAAAATCTATAAAACTTTACCCATATACAATAAATAACACAAATATCACAGAATTCATTACATCATCGAATTACACTGATTAAATCACTGTGGCCCTCATTACGACCCTGGCGGAGATCCATGGTGCAATTTGCACCATGGACCATGGCGCAAAGCTGCCAGCACCGCCATGGGGGTTGGCGGATTTACCGCCCCATTCCGTCCTTGGCGGGGCGGTAAATCCCCAATCCCCATTTTGCCCTTCCCCATTCCCATTTTTGCCCCATAGGGTATAATGGGAGTGGGGAAGGCGTTAATTACGCCACCGTAAATTACGGTGGCGTAATTAACAACAAGGTCCCGTAGCGCCATGGATTTTTCCGCCCGGAAAAAGCAGGCGAAAAAGGCTCCATGGCGCTACGGAATCTCGTAGTAAGGCGGAAGGGTACGCCATGATTTACGCTGGCGTAAACCCTCTCCGCCAGGGTCGTAATGAGGGCCTGTATCCAAGTAGTTAAAAAGTAAGATCATTAAAACTCAAAGTGTGGATATATATAAACTTGAGAAAGAAGGTAAAATAGGATACAATCGAATTTGATCCTTGGACCAGCACATTTGGCTTCTCTTTTATTGGAGGTGAATTGTATATGGTGAGGTTTGGTTATAGCATTTACAAATTCCACAATGTAAGTTAACATAACATTTTTAGAACAGCTTCTCACTCAGGTATTGGGTACTGCCCATCCCTTTTGAGCTGCGGAAGTCACATGTTTGTGAAACCTTGCAGATTTATTATGTGTATCTCACAAAAAAAGTGTACTTCAAAATATGCAGATTATAAGAAAATCATAATACAGCATGTCTAGTAAATGTTTCTGAAATATGTGGCAGGCAGAATGAGAACATCATAAATGATTCTCATTTGAATAAAAACACAGACATTGCTAAGATAGGACCTGTAAAATGTGGACATAGGTGCACACAGATTCATGCTCCACAATGTTCATGATTTGCACTGCGGAATGGAAAAGGGAGTCTAAAATGGTGGCGGAAGAACCTTTATATTTCCCTTTTGCATTTTGCAGTGCAAAATGGGTAAATACTGCCTTTTGTGTAGGCATAGTAGGTGGCATTTACAATGTATTGTTAAGGCATCTGCTTGCTTTTTGCTGGTGTAAACGACAACAGATTCCATACAAATCCATTTAATTTACTCCATCATGAAATGGCCATGCTGGCATAAATTCTGAAGTATTTGTAAAGCCGAGAGGAAAGGGGAGGCAGAATTGCTGCTTACAATCCATGCCTCCTCTCCACCATTCAAATGTATGAAAAAGAGTTGTAACTTGAAAACAATACATAAAAGTCTTCTGTGTGACTTTTACATATTGCATTTACATTACGCCTGTTTACATTTTAACTAATAATGATATCAAAGCAGTGAATATTGTGACTTCACTCATTTTATAGCATAGTTCCTAACTGAGTACCCGTCATTCTTATTACAGTACAATTAATAATTTAGTAGCCATTTACCGTTGAATAAAATATTAAGTAACTGGCTCGTGGCCTGTATTTTGGGATTTGGAACTTTGTCAAGGCTTATGCATGTGTATCAAATGTTTGGTAACTATTGAAATTACTGCATACAACTAAAGAAAATAAGAAAATAAAAAGATTCAAGGGAAGAGAAACAGACAGACAGATATTAGTCATTCATATGGTTTTATTTCTAAACATAATGTTAAGCTCATGGGTATAACTGACCTGTGTAAAATTTGTTTGACTATTCTTTTATTATATTCCCCAAAGAAATGAATTGTCTTAAAGTTAGGGCAGTTATACATTTGGTTATACCAATTTGCATCATGCACGTGTGTTTATAAAAGATAACATTGTTATTATTTATTACTTTGCTGAATTTATAAGTACGCTAATTATAAATGTACACATGGGCTTAAATGGACAAAATGATACTGCATATTCTTTAACTTTTCAAAATTGTGTTTGTTGTTTACGTTATGTTTTTAATATTACTAACAATGTTCCTGGGTTTTCCCAGTTGTCAGGCATTTTGGGTGTTTAATTGGTGCCAAACAACATTGTGCGGGTGTGGTAAACATGAGTGGTGGAGAATGAAATGATCCTATGTGCAGCCTTAGTCACCATTAACTCGAACACAAGCATGGATGTGCACCAGCAGGCGTGTAACCACACGGGAAACTATAGTACCAACAATGCCTGGAGTGCAGTCATATTGCATAGGATTTTATTTACCCCCCCCCCCTGACTGGTGTTCTGTAGGAATTCATTCAATCCCCACCTGGCACGTGCTCTATACCTGTGATATTTCCAGGGGATCCTGTGCAACATCTGAGAATCCTGCCTCAAAAAAAGGTCCCTGGCATAATCATTAAAAGGACCTGGAAAACATCATCTTGGGCACCCTGATCGGCTCACTAGAGGTCATGTGACCACAATGTGTGCTTGAAATGTAATTTTAAAGTCATTGTAAGCTGCATCAGGCATTCCGCGGGATCACATGCAACATATGATCACTCTGCCTCAAAAACTATTCTCTCTTGGTTTACAACACCATGGACTGTGTCTCCATCCAGCCAAGAAGAGTGGAAGCGATTTTGAGCACTTTGATTGTATCCCAGGTGGTTATGTGACATGCAGTCTCCCTTGTTATTGAATCTCCCATGTGAGTCCAGTTCAAGCATCTCCAGTGAAGGCCGCAAAAGGCTAATGTAAAATCCATGTTTGGACCTGCCTGGGTCAACCTTCTGCTCATGTAAGAACCTTACTGAACTTGCACTTCACCTGACTCCTGCTTACAGACCTCGGGATCCTCAATCTCAGCAACTTTGCATTCACCTCAGTGCTGTTGTTACCTTGACAAATTAAGGGACAACCTGATATTAGTTCTCCTGGCTGTCTTTTAGACTCCAATAGCCCTATTCTAGAAAAGGCATCTCCTTTTTCCAAGTTATGCTCACCTACACTCTGCCTATTGAGTTGCACCCTCCCTCCACTGTCTTCAAATACCTACTTCTTTTACTGTCCTTAATACACCATCAATTCACTCCCTTCTTCCTTTTGCTTGCATTTCTCCTGCACTTCACTCATAGCCTTCGGCCACAACTTGCTCTATATATTGTGCTCTCCCCCTCCCTAGCTCTGTCCTCTTCCCCTGAACCCACACACTTCAAAGGTGATACTCCTGTTCTCTCAGATTCTCAAACATCTTCTACCCCCTACCTACAAACAACACCTGCACCTGTTCCCCACGTCCTGCCATTTCTTCCCTTGGTCTCTGGAATGCACAATCCCTTGGTTAAAAAGTGTTCCTACATAATTGATCACTTAGCCTGTTATCCACCTCAGGTATTACTTCTTGTTATTACAGAAACCTGGATTCCCCTTCATGAATGCAACACTAGCAGCTCTCCACACTGATTCTGCAACTTGCTCCCACTAGCCAAACACAGCTGTGACCATCAGAGTAGTGGGTTTCTTATCATTAAGGCCCTTAGCTCTGTCCCTGTGCCGCCCTCAGGCATCACCACCTCCTCTTTTGAATATGCCACTATTGCAGTCCTCATTCCTACTCCTTTCACTGTTCTTATTATTTATTGACCCCTGGTCATATCAGCTCCATCTTCCATAACATAATCCTTCTACTTTAGACTCATCCCACTGAAATCACAATTATCCTGCTGGGAGACACAATTACCTCGCCCTCTGCACACAGCAATATTTAACGTTACTCCCTAATGTCTTACTATACCCCCCATGACCACCCTGTACACTGTGGTGTGAACTCACTTGACCTTGTATTTCCCTCTAATTACCTGTTCATCTGTGACCTCTTAATTGACCCATCGTACACAGGTAAGTACATGATTTACTTGACCATCTCAGTCCATCCTACACCTTTACCTCCTCTCCACTCTGCAATGACCAGGGTGAAATTAAGTCAGGATTCTGTTCCCTTACCTTGATAATTGACATTCACTATGCACTTAACCAACACTACCCTGAATGCACATTCACAACGTCCAGACCCAGATCACCTCTACAATCCAGACACTTAATACACACATGCCCTTTGACCTATGACACTGGCACAAATTCCTGACACCCACTCTATTCCCAGCCTACAAACATTACCTTGTCTTGGACTGTGTCAACTCATCCTATTTCACAACCCTGAAGCCAATATAAGCTGACACATCCCTATCTACTAAATACTTTTCTCACTACTTTTCTTCTAAATCCCTCTTCCTTCTATTCTCCCTCTCTTCCTCAACACATCTACTCTCAACTATTTGTATTCTATATCTCCTACCAAATAAGCATTCATCCTGCATTCATCCTTCACAGTGTCCACCCATCGTGGCCAAATATTGACCCCATTTGCTTCTTAAACAGTTCCAGTTACCTTCCCTAATCCCTCTGAGCTCTTTGATGTCTCTCTATTTGCTGAACACTTCCGTGCCCGCTCCAAATCTGAAACTGGACTACCACTTTTGATAAATCCCTCTGTTGTACCGACTGTCCTGCTGAACTATCACCCATATCCCCTCCAACCTAATTATTCAAGGGTCATTTAGTGGTTAGTCTTCAACTTCATCACTAAGTACCTTGAATATAATGGCCTTGAAGATCCAGTTCAATTTGCCTGTGTAGTAAATTGTCGAACATGATTGCACTCAATCATGTCTATGCCTTCACCTCCAATGCTCACCAATACAAACTATCTTCAACACTTACAGTTTTGGACCTCTCTGTTTCTTTTGACACTTTTGAACTCTCCACTTACTCCTGCCGTCAAGATTTGGCCCCGGACGTCCCTGGCAATGCTTGCCGTGGTTGATGTGCAGTACAGTGATAGACACCTATGGATCTCATGTTACCCACCAGAAAACATGGAAGGCTCATGGGTTGTGAGGTGGCTGCCTGGAATGGGAGAAAATCCCACTGAAGGGAAAAAAAGCCCTTGATGATGTCCAACATTTTCCAAAGAGTGCAGACAGTAATCTTAATTCAGCAGAGTCCAAGTAAGGTCTACTGGGTACTAGAGAAGGCCGCAGGATTCAAGAGGGAACAACAGAAGGCCTAGACACAGGGTAACTGAGTAGGAGGAAAAGGAAAGGAGCAATGTGGGAGGCAATGAAAACGGGACTGCAAAGCTTCATTAATAGGCGACAGATTACCTGTTACCTGTTCTTACTGAGGTTTACATCTCTTTTAACAATCATTTCCTGACAGGAGGCAAGCAGATGTTGCCATCTTGTGATGATGCCATGCTGTTGTGTGCGTTATTGCAAGGGGAGAGGTGCCATCTTGAGAAGGTAATTGCTGATCGGTTGTGGTGGCCATATTAGAATTGGACCACCTGAGTTTCCGGGAATGCTGGGGCAAGTATGCAGAGCAGCGGTAGTGTGGTTAGCAGAGAGACCAACCTCCCCTGCCTGGAGTTAGGACAACTGGATCTTGGCTTTCACAAATTTGCTCTAGCCTGTATCACTTTATACATTGAAGTGCGCACCTTAAAAATCTTAAGAAACTCACAAACATCTTTTCTCACCCCTCTTCATCTAAGTATCCCACAAGGATCAGTATTTTGACCTCTGCTTATCCTATATGCCTCTGCATGAGGCAGACGTATCTCATCATTTGGCTTTCACCATCAACTATTTGCTAATGACACTCAGAACATTTTCTCAGAAGAGATAACTGTCTCACTGCAATCTGTCACTAGATAACTCGCTGTTCACTCATGCTCGAATATTCTCATGCTGAAAATAAGATTCAAATGCCATCCCCGCTCTTCTTTGTCCCACTTTCTTCCTTCTTGACATTCTTGCTCCCCACCCACAACCTTGGGGTACCCTTTGATCACAACCTCCAACTGCAGGAATTCATCACTACCACCATCTCTCCTGCTCACATTATCCTTCTCAACATTCAGAAAATGTGTCCATTTCTTACTAACCATTCTATGAGACTCTAACTTCCACACTTGTGCTTAACAAACTTGATAACTGCTGATACCTTCTCCTTGGCCTTCTTCTCTACTCCTTCCTCCCTCTAGAGAAAGACCACAATTTCAGTACACACCCTCTCAACAACCTACCCAGATCTTCCCCCACCTCTGCACAGTGACATCATGCTGACTGATTCAAAAATGCACAAATGCTCTCTTTTCAGTTTCATTCATCTAGTATACAAAACCATCAATGATCTTGCTCCTCAGTATCTGGCATACTGAATATCTTGTCACCATACAGTACCGACTGCTCTTCCTCTGCACTTAAACTCATTGATACATGCCCCTCGCCCCCCTCGCTTCCACTCTTTCTCCCTATTCATCCCACTACATTCAAACCTGATGCCCTTTACAGAAAGCGAGCCTGACTGTGGATCTCTTCAAACCTCAGACAAAACGTCTCCTACTGGCCAAAGAAGGATCTCTCCCCACATCATCCAACCATCATGCCTGCCTTACCCCACCAATCTCTCAGTCCTGCGTAGTAATGTAATTGTATATATGTGTACAGTACTCCACTTTAGTTTAAAGCACTTGTCCTTAAAGGTTAAAGTTATGTTTGTAAATCACCTGTTATTTGTATTTTGTTATGATTAGTTTCTGGTCTATGTCACACTTTGTTCATACCCTCAGAAAATGTCTCATCACTTCTTATCATCTCTATTCTACTGTTCTGGCACCTTTTTGGGGAATTACTCTGCCATTTGTAAACTTGCAAGTTTAAGTCATTTGTGATTGCAATTTACATCCCTGTTCATCAAAAGAATACTAACACAAATAAATAAAAAATCAAGAATAAGAACTCCAACACACGAGCCGGAGCTGTACTGGTTCTGCGGTCTTTAGTCACACGTCTTCTTTCACCCCCTTGCATGTCAGCAACTTGTTGTCAACCTCCTGAGCTTCATTAGCATTCTAGGCATGACTAGGTGTTTCAGGCTATGCGAGTGACAGTGTGGGACGGCAAGTTGACTGTTCGAATAGCCTGAAATATGCGGACAGAAATAAGTAATCCAACAACGCAGTTAGAGAGCAACCTGAACTTCTGATTGCTTTGCATGTCTTTTAACATGATTTAACCTGTCTTTTGTATGACAACAACACAAGTGTGAACATAACTATAACCATAACTGGTAAAACTGTGCATGTGTTAGTGAAGTTACCCCCTTCGCACCCATAACTTTTTCCTAACACTCTTTATCAGTACACTTACTTCATCTACCTACCCACGTGCTCACTAAGCCCCTTACAGAATAACAATGTACTGTACTTCTAACCATCAGGGCGCAAAGGATGCAAACACCCCAGCCCTGACAGATATGATGAGGACAGTGGTCGAAGTGTACGTCTCCACAAACCCCATTGCTGCGCCCCGTCCCACACACAGTCTAAACCCCCAAACAAACATACCTGTTACTTAAGGGAATGTTCAGTGCAGTGCACTGAAGTGCAAGCTTCAACTTCTTCCTACACTTTTATTTTAAAACTAAACCGTTCCGGAACGGTTATTTTTTAAAATAAAAGTATAGGAACAGTGAAACTGAAAAATAAAAAGTATAGGAGCACCGCTCCCGACCGCTCCCGCCCACTTCGACCTCCGGATGAGGAGCTTTCAGGATAAGTAGATAGAGATTGCTAATGCCCAAAATATGACAGCAGCACTGCAGACTCAAGTCCAAACCCTAAAAGGACAAGTTACTTCTTTTCATCAAGACTGCTCACAAACAGCAGGGTGCTGACCTGACCCCAGCAATAGACATTACGCATATTACAAGTGTTCCGTTGGCTGCTAGGGTGCAGTACTCTGGAGAGCCAACAATAGCCACATAAGTTGTACTTGAAAATAATATGGTGCATGCCATGTAGATGGCTGACATCTTTATGAGTGGCACACCATATCTGCAGTGTAATGTCTGGTAAAGGTAGCCATTTTAAATAGGTATTCATCTCCTTCTTCTTTTTTCTCAAGACACGCATTTCCTGCTGGAGAAAAAAGCAATAGAAAAGAGGGCTATGACCACATTGCATACAAATACAGTGATATGTTTTGTTAAATAGAAATCTCTTGAACTTAAATGGAGAACAATTGCTCTGTATTGACGGGGAATGCTAGCTTGAGCATGTTGAACCTCCTAAAATTGATAATGTTCTTAAATATTCTTGAACATTAGTAAAAGTCACATGATGAATGGGCCTTCAGTATCTGGAAATGTGTAAACACAGAGGCCGATTCATGGAATAATTAGCGCGGCGCAAGTGGGCAAAAACGTGCGAATCGCAGTGGAATAGCGAAAATCGCAGTGAACGTGCGAAAATCGCACGAAAAGCAGCGCACGTCGATTCATGGAAGGCCGTGCGCGAGAAAACCAGCGGATGTGCGAAAAAAAAGTGCGCGGCGCACGTTGGCGCACGTTGGCGCACAGGCCATCTAACAGCGTGCGCCAGGTCACAGCGAAAATCGCACAGGCCACAGCGAAATTCGCACATAGCGCGGCGCACGCAATAAAAGTAGGCGGAACACGGGCGTAACACTCGGAATGGGGAACAACTTGCCAAAACGTGGGCGTCACGGGGGAAGTACAGGGCACAAGTGCGCGGAACGCCCACACGCTCGCCTACAACACGTATTCATGGAATAGAATAGGGGAAAAAAGCGCACGCTCAAACCAGCGCACAGGCACAAACACGACCGCCACAAGAAAGGAGGCGGTAGCGTCTCTGCGGCTGTAAGAAATGTGCGCCAAAAGGTGCGCCAACAAATAGCACCTATATACTGCCATGATGAATGTCCCATACTGTGGCCCTCCAGGAAAAATGACGTGCAAAGGGGTACCCACAAACACGGACACCCGCTGACAAAAAATACGTGTGCATGTATACCGGGGTGCGCGGGAAGTGTCACACGCGATTTGCAGGGTACGTGCATCACAGGGGTTCGCGTGAAGTTATTCACACGATCGGGCCTGGGGGAGCGGGCTACGTGTATTACAGGGGTTCGCGTGAAGTTCCTCACGCGATCGGGCCTGGGGGAGCGGGCTACGTGTATTACAGGGGTTCGCGTGAAGTTCCTCACGCGATCGGGCCTGGGGGAGCGGGCTACGTGTATTACAGGGGTTCGCGTGAAGTTCCTCACGCGATCGGGCCTGGGGGAGCGGGCTACGTGTATTTCAGGGGTTCGCGTGAAGTTCCACACGCGATCGGGCCTGGGGGAGCGGGCTACGTGTATTACAGGGGTTCGCGTGAAGTTCCACACGCGATCGGGCCTGGGGGAGCGGGCTACGTGTATTACAGGGGTTCGCGTGAAGTTCCTCACGCGATCGGGCCTGGGGGAGCGTGCTACGTGTATTTCAGGGGTTCGCGTGAAGTTTCACACGCGAATAGCCTGGGCGCGTGAATTTGAGGGGTGCGCGGGAAGTTCCACACGCGATCGGGCCTGGGGGAGCGGGCTACGTGTATTACAGGGGTTCGCGTGAAGTTCCTCACGCGATCGGGCCTGGGGGAGCGGGCTACGTGTATTTCAGGGGTTCGCGTGAAGTTTCACACGCGAATAGCCTGGGCGCGTGAATTTGAGGGGTGCGCGGGAAGTTCCTCACGCGATCGGGCCTGGGGGAGCGGGCTACGTGTATTACAGGGGTTCGCGGGAAGTTCCACACGCGAATAGCCTGGGCGCGTGTATTTCAGGGGTTCGCGTGAAGTTTCACACGCGAATAGCCTGGGCGCGTGAATTTGAGGGGTGCGCGGGAAGTTCCACACGCGATCGGGCCTGGGGGAGCGGGCTACGTGTATTACAGGGGTTCGCGTGAAGTTCCTCACGCGATCGGGCCTGGGGGAGCGGGCTACGTGTATTTCAGGGGTTCGCGTGAAGTTTCACACGCGAATAGCCTGGGCGCGTGAATTTGAGGGGTGCGCGGGAAGTTCCTCACGCGATCGGGGCTGGGGGAGCGGGCTACGTGTATTACAGGGGTTCGCGGGAAGTTCCACACGCGAATAGCCTGGGCGCGTGTATTTCAGGGGTTCGCGGGAAGTTCCACACGCGAATAGGCTGGGCGCGTGTATTTCAGGGGTTCGCGGGAAGTTCCACACGCGAATAGCCTGGGCGCGTGAATTTGAGGGGTGCGCGGGAAGTTCCACACGCGAATAGCCTGGGCGCGTGTATTTCAGGGGTGCGCGGGGAGTTCCACACGCGAATAGCCTGGGCCCGTGTATTTCAGGGGTGCGCGGGAAGTTCCACACGCGAATAGCCTGGGCGCGTGTATTTCAGGGGTGCGCGGGAAGTTTTACACGCGAATAGCCTGGGCGCGTGTATTTCAGGGGTGCGCGGGAAGTTTTACACGCGAATAGCCTGGGCGCGTGTATTTCAGGGGTGCGCGGGAAGTTTTACACGCGATTTCTGCACGGTACGTGTATTTCAGGGGTGCCGGGGAGTCCCACATGTGATTTGACAGTGTGGGTCCTCCCAGGTGTACCCTGTACACCCTCCACGGCCCCTGCAGGCAGCCCACACCACAGGGGACTACCCTGCATCCCTGGTCATGTCCCGCAGGCAGCCCACCCAACATGGGCATGCCCCCCAGCAAAGGCACATGTCTCCTTGAACACCAACACATGTCCCCTTGCACCCCCACCCCCCAGCACTGTGGGGCACATGCCAGCAGTCCCCCACCCATGTCCAACTCATGTCCCCCACCACCCCCACCCCCCAGCACTGTGGGGCACCTGCCAGTAGGCCCCCACCCATGTCCAACTCATGTCTCCCACCACCCCCACCCCCCAGCCACCAGGGTCACCCTCCACCAGGGCCCCACTCATGTCTCCCACCACCCCCACCCCCCAGCACTGTGGGGCACCTGCCAGCAGGCCCCCACCCATGTCCAACTCATGTCTCCCACCACCCCCACCCCCCAGCACTGTGGGGCACCTGCCAGTAGGCCCCCACCCATGTCCAACTCATGTCTCCCACCACCCCCACCCCCCAGCACTGTGGGGCACCTGCCAGCAGGCCCCCACCCATGTCCAACTCATGTCTCCCACCACCCCCACCCCCCAGCCACCAGGGTCACCCTCCACCAGGGCCCCACTCATGTCTCCCACCACCCCCACCCCCCAGCACTGTGGGGCACCTGCCAGCAGGCCCCCACCCATGTCCAACTCATGTCTCCCACCACCCCCACCCCCCAGCACTGTGGGGCACCTGCCAGCAGTCCCCCACCCATGTCCAACTCATGTCCCCCACCACCCCCACCCCCCAGCACTGTGGGGCACCTGCCAGTAGGCCCACACCCATGTCCAACTCATGTCTCCCACCACCCCCACCCCCCAGCCACCAGGGTCACCCTCCACCAGGGCCCCACTCATGTCTCCCACCACCCCCACCCCCCAGCACTGTGGGGCACCTGCCAGCAGGCCCCCACCCATGTCCAACTCATGTCTCCCACCACCCCCACCCCCAGCACTGTGGGGCACCTGCCAGTAGGCCCCCACCCATGTCCAACTCATGTCTCCCACCACCCCCACCCCCCAGCACTGTGGGGCACCTGCCAGCAGGCCCCCACCCATGTCCAACTCATGTCTCCCACCACCCCCACCCCCCAGCCACCAGGGTCACCCTCCACCAGGGCCCCACTCATGTCTCCCACCACCCCCACCCCCCAGCACTGTGGGGCACCTGCCAGCAGGCCCCCACCCATGTCCAACTCATGTCTCCCACCACCCCCACCCCCCAGCACTGTGGGGCACCTGCCAGTAGGCCCCCACCCATGTCCAACTCATGTCTCCCACCACCCCCACCCCCAGCCACCAGGGTCACCCTCCACCAGGCCCCCACCCATGTCCAACTCATGTCTCCCACCACCCCCACCCCCCAGCACTGTGGGGCACCTGCCAGCAGGCCCCCACCCATGTCCAACTCATGTCTCCCACCACCCCCACCCCCCAGCCACCAGGGTCACCCTCCACCAGGGCCCCACTCATGTCTCCCACCACCCCCACCCCCCAGCACTGTGGGGCACCTGCCAGCAGGCCCCCACCCATGTCCAACTCATGTCTCCCACCACCCCCACCCCCCAGCACTGTGGGGCACCTGCCAGTAGGCCCCCACCCATGTCCAACTCATGTCTCCCACCACCCCCACCCCCAGCCACCAGGGTCACCCTCCACCAGGCCCCCACTCATGTCCCCTATCACCCCCACCCCCCAGCCACCAGGGTCACCCTCCACCAGGCCCCCACTCATGTCTCCCATCACCCCCACACCCCAGCAGTGCAGGGTCACCCTCCACCAGGCCCCCACTCATGTCTCCCACCACCCCCACCCCCCAGCAGTGCAGGCTCAACCTCCACCAGGCCCCCACTCATGTCCCCCTGCATCCCCACCCCCTTGCCACCATGTGCAGCCCCCACCAGGTCCTCACAATCCCCAATCATGTGCGTAATGGTCATCCTCCACAGCCAAAAAGACCTACCAAGTAACCCATTCACCCACATGGAAATGGAAATCACATGTTACACCCCCAATGTACATGAAGCAAATGAACCCATGTCCGTCACACACATATTTTCAAATTGAATGGGAAAACACACAACATGACATGCATGAAACCAATGAGATGAAACCACACAGTGAACAATGGAAAAAAAAATGTATTGAAAAAAATACAAATGCCAAAGAAAGAAAACTAACTACAATGTAAATGTGAAAAAATAAGCTGCATGTCCGCATAAAAACACAAAACTAGAAAATCAAATCAAAAAAATTATGTCCAAAGTGAAATGTAAAAACTCTCCATGCAACAAAGAACTATGTACAAAAATAACAAGGGTCCATCATCACAACTGAACTAAACCTCCTAAAAAACCTACCTAAATATCAACTATATACAAAAAGTGGAGCAGTGTCCGTCGACTCCAAATAATAATAAGAACGAAAGGAAACCTAAAACTAAAGAACTATATACAAAGGCGGCGGGCAAGTCCAGCGGCTCACTCTGTGGTGTTCCGGGCCAGGGCATCATCGAACTCCTGTTCGATGTCCCGGAGGCGGTCCAGTTCCATGGCCCCGAGGGTCCGCAGGGACGACGCCGTGTCCTCCTCCAACCCCCTGCGGATTGCCTCGAGGCACTCGGCCCGCCTCAGGGCCCTCCGCATGGAGTTCTCCGCCCTGACCATTGTGAGCCGCGCCTCTTCCGCCCGCCGCCGCTCCGCACCTATGGCGTGGCCCAACCGCTGCCACACGGAAGACACTCTCTGTCCTGGGTCCTCCTGCCCTCCGGCCGATGCCTGCCCCTCCGATGTCGAAGGCCCCGAGCCTTCATGGCTCCCACCATCTTGCTGCTGCTGCTGCTCTGCCTCTGCCCGTGCACTGCCTCCTGCTGCCTGCACATCCTCCGCCGGCTGGGGTGCACCTGTTGATGTGGCCACCCCTGCTGGACGTCCGACTCCCGACTGTGGCAGGGATGCCTCCTCCACCAGCCTGGCCGCACTGTCAGAGGCAGCTCCACAGGGCACCCAGGTGACTGATGGGTGGGAAGATGGCACAGAGGACGACTGGCGCGTAGGGGGTCCAGTTGAGGAGGGGGTCGGAGCAAGCCCCATCAGACAGCGGAATCCGGCCTGGGTGACCTGTCCCAGCAGGCTGACGTGGTCAACGAGCCATTCGAGATGACGTGCAGTCTCTCCATGAAAAGACTGCAGGTCACCTCGCATGGCCCGTTGACGCAACGCCACGCCAGCCAGGACAGGCTCAACCCGGTCCTGGATGGCCACGTCCGCAGGCAGAGGAAGGCCAGTTGACGTCAGCTCATCCCCTGCCTGAAAACGGGTCTGGACGTAGGCATCCCTGCTGGTGCAAGATGATGCAGGGACAGGATCGGGGACAGGATTGCACACAGGCACCTCCGCGGCCGCCTGTGCTGCCTCCTGTCCCTGGTCCTGGACTGCACCACTAGCACCAGTGGGATCCCCACCTCCAGACCCCGTCTCTGGTGCTTGCGCGGCCCCCTCCTCCACCAAACCCCCCACCAACCTGGATGACTCTGTGCCATCTTCCCCTGTTGGGCCCTGTGGGGTCCCAGCTGCCCCTTCTGCTGCCGAGGAGTCCAACTGCAACCTCCGCCTCTTGGACCTCCCCCCGGCAGCTGCGGCCTGGGACGCGGCACCGGACTCCTCACTCCCCGACGAGATGACAACACGGGAGGGGAGCCGGGCCTTGCGTCTCCGGCTGGCGGTCGGATCCCCGCCGCTGTGCCCCACAGCACCTTCTCCGCCCTCTTCATCAGTTGACGCTGCAGACAGGGAGAAACAAAACACAGGCATCAGGGCACTGTACAATGGACACATACACGCATGACAGTTGCACATGAGTGGCATTGGCAAACCTCAGACATGTCATCACAATCCCCAACACACATGTCATTGCAACTGGCGCACATGAGCCATACCACAGCCATATCGCAACTGCCACCACCATCCCTACACATACAACAGCATCAGCAGCCAAAGGGGAGCCATACATCACATGCAACACAGGAAGTGCACCACACATGTACACACACCACCACACTTGCATGCATGTCTACACCTCTGCCAAGTGTCGCACTGTTCAGACGGGCATCCATGTCACATCTGCCAATCAGGCTTCCACATACCGCTGTCACATGCATCCATGTAGCATCACTGTTGCACCTTTGACAAATACACACACATGCACATGTACACAGTGCTCATACATGCAGCCGAAAACAACATACATGCCTGACATCACGGACATGTCTACTTACATACACATTCATCCAAACATGTGTGCACGCACAACTGCATTTGCCATGCAAGCCCACACACACAAGCACCATCCATGTCTCACACATTACAGCCCTCGCATGTGTCAGCCCCACGGCCCTGTACACCCCCACCCATACTCCACCCCATACAAACAGATGTGCAACCGGCACAATGGGGAATGATCACCACACGCCCTGCTCACAACCAGGATGCATGTACACTCACCGCTCGACTCCAGACGGCTCTGCTTCTCTAGGACCTGGACGTGGAGCGCTGGGGATATGCGTTCCAGGACCCCCATCTGTTCTTCCGACAAGTGGCCCCGGCGCCCCTTGGCATCCGCTGCCTTCAAGAGGCGCCGGGCCTTGTTCAGGGTCCTGGACCTGAAGTCCTCCCAGCGCTTCCTGACATGTTGTAAGTCCCGGACTGCCACCCCCTCCGCGTTGATGGCAGTCACGATGTCTGTCCAGATCCGAGTCCGTCCTTCCTTGTCGGCGCGGGAACTTCCAAAGAGGGCATCATACTGCCCCAGGACTTGCTCCACCAGGACACCAACTTCGGTGGCACTGAAGCTGGTGCCCCTCTGCCTCTCTGGCCGGGGGTTGTCAGTGGTCACAGATGGTGTTAGCCCCGACATGACAACCCCAGAGGCAGGAGTGGGTGGGCAACTGGGTCCTGGGGCTGGGCTGTGGAGCGATGGAATTCCAGTCGGGAGTCTTCTGTTCCAGCAGGGGTGGTCACAGCAACAGCACCCCTGGCTGATGTGCAGGCAGCAAATGGCAGTGCACGTGGGCAGCAGGCAGTCAGGCAGCAGCAGATAGCAGGTGGGAGCGTGCTCGGGGCTCTGGGGGGCAGTAATTCGGCCTTCTGGGCAGGAGCGTGGTCTCCCGTGTGCTCACGCGTGGCCAGCTTGGTACGGAGTGAATTGGCACGTGAAAATCCTGCACGTCAGCGTGAAAACCGAGGAAAGGCCCTTAGCGCGTAAGCGCGTCAGCACGCATACGCGATTCCATTGGACCAAAGGCCCTCAGCGCGTAAGCGCGTCTGTGACGTGACCCGCACGGGTGTTTCCCACACAGCACGTGATGACAGAGCACATGTGGAAAGACTGCACGTCAGAGTCTCATCGCGTGTAATTGGACAAAAGTGCGTGTACACGCGATTGGCCTATGTACATGTATATGAGGTGTGCGCGGACACTTACACACGCAAGTACGTCAGCGCACCTGTATCCCGGTGTACGGCCATTTCCACCAATCACACGCAATGAGACTCTGACGTGCAGTCTTTCCACGTGTGCTCTGTCATCACGTGCTGTGTGGGAAACACCCGTGCGGGTCACGTCACAGACGCGCTTACGCGCTGAGGGCCTTTGGTCCAATGGAATCGCGTATGCGTGCTGACGCGCTTACGCGCTAAGGGCCTTTCCTCGGTTTTCACGCTGACGTGCAGGATTTTCACGTGCCAATTCACTCCGTACCAAGCTGGCCACGCGTGAGCACACGGGAGACCACGCTCCTGCCCAGAAGGCCGAATTACTGCCCCCCAGAGCCCCGAGCACGCTCCCACCTGCTATCTGCTGCTGCCTGACTGCCTGCTGCCCACGTGCACTGCCATTTGCTGCCTGCACATCAGCCAGGGGTGCTGTTGCTGTGACCACCCCTGCTGGAACCGAAGACTCCCGACTGGAATTCCATCGCTCCACAGCCCAGCCCCAGGACCCAGTTGCCCACCCACTCCTGCCTCTGGGGTTGTCATGTCGGGGCTAACACCATCTGTGACCACTGACAACCCCCGGCCAGAGAGGCAGAGGGGCACCAGCTTCAGTGCCACCGAAGTTGGTGTCCTGGTGGAGCAAGTCCTGGGGCAGTATGATGCCCTCTTTGGAAGTTCCCGCGCCGACAAGGAAGGACGGACTCGGATCTGGACAGACATCGTGACTGCCATCAACGCGGAGGGGGTGGCAGTCCGGGACTTACAACATGTCAGGAAGCGCTGGGAGGACTTCAGGTCCAGGACCCTGAACAAGGCCCGGCGCCTCTTGAAGGCAGCGGATGCCAAGGTGCGCCGGGGCCACTTGTCGGAAGAACAGATGGGGGTCCTGGAACGCATATCCCCAGCGCTCCACGTCCAGGTCCTAGAGAAGCAGAGCCGTCTGGAGTCGAGCGGTGAGTGTACATGCATCCTGGTTGTGAGCAGGGCGTGTGGTGATCATTCCCCATTGTGCCGGTTGCACATCTGTTTGTATGGGGTGGAGTATGGGTGGGGGTGTACAGGGCCGTGGGGCTGACACATGCGAGGGCTGTAATGTGTGAGACATGGATGGTGCTTGTGTGTGTGGGCTTGCATGGCAAATGCAGTTGTGCGTGCACACATGTTTGGATGAATGTGTATGTAAGTAGACATGTCCGTGATGTCAGGCATGTATGTTGTTTTCGGCTGCATGTATGAGCACTGTGTACATGTGCATGTGTGTGTATTTGTCAAAGGTGCAACAGTGATGCTACATGGATGCATGTGACAGCGGTATGTGGAAGCCTGATTGGCAGATGTGACATGGATGCCCGTCTGAACAGTGCGACACTTGGCAGAGGTGTAGACATGCATGCAAGTGTGGTGGTGTGTGTACATGTGTGGTGCACTTCCTGTGTTGCATGTGATGTCTGGCTCACCTTTGGCTGCTCATGCTGTTGTATGTGTATGGATGGTGCTGGCTGTTGCGATATGGCTGTGGTTTGGCTCATGTGTGCGAGTTGTAATGACGTGTGTTGGGGATCGTGATGACATGTCTGAGGTTTGCCAATGCCACTCATGTACAACTGTCATGTGTGTATGTGTCCATTGTACAGTGCCCTGATGCCTGTGTTTTGTTTCTCCCTGTCTGCAGCGTCAACTGATGAAGAGGGCGGAGAAGGTGCTGTGGAGCACAGCGGCGGGGATCCGACCGCCAGCCGGAGACACAAGGCCCGGCTCCCCTCCCGTATTGTCATCTCGTCGGGGAGTGAGGAGTCCGGTGCCGCGTCCCAGGCCGCAGCTGCCGGGGGGAGGTCCAAGAGGCGGAGGTTGCAGTTGGACTCCTCGGCAGCAGAAGGGGCAGCTGGGACCCCACAGGGCCCAACAGGGGAAGATGGCACAGAGTCATCCAGGTTGGTGGGGGGTTTGGTGGAGGAGGGGGCCGCGCAAGCACCAGAGACGGGGTCTGGAGGTGGGGATCCCACTGGTGCTAGTGGTGCAGTCCAGGACCAGGGACAGGAGGCAGCACAGGCGGCCGCGGAGGTGCCTGTGTGCAATCCTGTCCCCGATCCTGTCCCTGCATCATCTTGCACCAGCAGGGATGCCTACGTCCAGACCCGTTTTCAGGCAGGGGATGAGCTGACGTCAACTGGCCTTCCTCTGCCTGCGGACGTGGCTATCCAGGTCCGGGTTGAGCCTGTCCTGGCTGGTGTGGCGTTGCGTCAACGGGCCATGCGAGGTGACCTGCAGTCTTTTCATGGAGAGACTGCACGTCATCTCGAATGGCTCGTTGACCACGTCAGCCTGCTGGGACAGGTCACCCAGACCGGATTCCTCCGTCTGATGGGGCTTGTTCCGACCCCCTCCTCAACTGGACCCCCTACGCGCCAGTCGTCCTCTGTGCCATCTTCCCACCCATCAGTCACCTGGGTGCCCTGTGGAGCTGCCTCTGACAGTGCGGCCAGGCTGGTGGAGGAGGCATCCCTGCCACAGTCGGGAGTCGGACGTCCAGCAGGGGTGGCCACATCAACAACTGCACCCCAGCCGGCGGAGGATGTGCAGGCAGCAGGAGGCAGTGCACGGGCAGAGGCAGAGCAGCAGCAGCAGCAAGATGGTGGGAGCCATGAAGGCTCGGGGCCTTCGACATCGGAGGGGCAGGCATCGGCCGGAGGGCAGGAGGACCCAGGACAGAGAGTGTCTTCCGTGTGGCAGCGGTTGGGCCACGCCATAGGTGCGGAGCGGCGGCGGGCGGAAGAGGCGCGGCTCACAATGGTCAGGGCGGAGAACTCCATGCGGAGGGCCCTGAGGCGGGCCGAGTGCCTCGAGGCAATCCGCAGGGGGTTGGAGGAGGACACGGCGTCGTCCCTGCGGACCCTCGGGGCCATGGAACTGGACCGCCTCCGGGACATCGAACAGGAGTTCGATGATGCCCTGGCCCGGAACACCACAGAGTGAGCCGCTGGACTTGCCCGCCGCCTTTGTATATAGTTCTTTAGTTTTAGGTTTCCTTTGTTTTTTCTTATGATTTGGAGTCGACGGACACTGCTCCACTTTTTGTATATAGTTGATATTTAGGTTGGTTTTTTAGGAGGTTTCCTTAGTTCTGTTGTGATGATGGACCCTTGTTATTTTTGTACATAGTTCTTTGTTGCACGGAGAGTTTTGACATTTCACTTTGGACAAAATTTTTTGGATTAGATTTTCTAGTTTTGTGTTTTTATGCGGACATGCAGCTTCTTTTTTCACATTTACATTGTAGTTAGTTTTCTTTCTTTAGCATTCGTATTTTTTTCTAATACATTTTTTTTAACATTGTTCACTGTGTGGTTTCATCTCATTGGTTTCATGCATGTCATGTTGTGTGTTTTCCCATTCAATTGGAAAATATGTGTGTGACGGACATGGGTTCATTTGCTTCATGAACATTGGGGGTGTAACATGTGATTTCCATTTCCATGTGGGTGAATGGGTTACTTGGTAGGGCTTTTTGGCTGTGGAGGCTGACCATTACGCACATTGTGAGGACCTGGTGGGGGCTGCACATGGTGGCAGGGGGGTGGGGGTGGTGGGAGACATGAGTGGGGGCCTGGTGGAGGGTGACCCTGGTGGCTGGGGGGTGGGGGTGGTGGGAGACATGAGTGGGGGCCTGGTGGAGGCTGCCCCTGCACTGCTGGGGGGTGGGGGTGGTGGGAGACATGAGTGGGGGCCTGGTGGAGGGTGCCCCTGGTGGCTGGGGGGTGGGGGTGGTGGGAGACATGAGTGGGGGCCTGGTGGAGGGTGCCCCTGCACTGCTGGGGGGTGGGGGTGGTGGGAGACATGAGTGGGGGCCTGGTGGAGGGTGCCCCTGGTGGCTGGGGGGTGGGGGTGGTGGGAGACATGAGTGGGGGCCTGGTGGAGGGTGCCCCTGCACTGCTGGGGGGTGGGGGTGATAGGGGACATGAGTGGGGGCCTGGTGGAGGCTGCCCCTGCACTGCTGGGGGGTGGGGGTGGTGGGAGACATGAGTGGGGGCCTGGTGGAGGCTGCCCCTGCACTGCTGGGGGGTGGGGGTGGTGGGAGACATGAGTGGGGGTCTGGTGGAGGCTGCCCCTGCACTGCTGGGGGGTGGGGGTGGTGGGAGACATGAGTGGGGGCCTGGTGGAGGCTGCCCCTGCACTGCTGGGGGGTGGGGGTGGTGGGAGACATGAGTGGGGGCCTGGTGGAGGGTGCCCCTGGTGGCGGGGGGGTGGGGGTGATAGGGGACATGAGTGGGGGCCTGGTGGAGGCTGCCCCTGCACTGCTGGGGGGTGGGGGTGGTGGGAGACATGAGTGGGGGCCTGGTGGAGGGTGCCCCTGGTGGCGGGGGGGTGGGGGTGATAGGGGACATGAGTGGGGGCCTGGTGGAGGCTGCCCCTGCACTGCTGGGGGGTGGGGGTGGTGGGAGACATGAGTGGGGGCCTGGTGGAGGGTGCCCCTGCACTGCTGGGGGGTGGGGGTGGTGGGAGACATGAGTGGGGGCCTGGTGGAGGGTGCCCCTGGTGGCGGGGGGTGGGGGTGATAGGGGACATGAGTGGGGGCCTGGTGGAGGCTGCCCCTGCACTGCTGGGGGGTGGGGGTGGTGGGAGACATGAGTGGGGGCCTGGTGGAGGCTGCCCCTGCACTGCTGGGGGGTGGGGGTGGTGGGAGACATGAGTGGGGGTCTGGTGGAGGCTGCCCCTGCACTGCTGGGGGGTGGGGGTGGTGGGAGACATGAGTGGGGGCCTGGTGGAGGCTGCCCCTGCACTGCTGGGGGGTGGGGGTGGTGGGAGACATGAGTGGGGGCCTGGTGGAGGGTGCCCCTGGTGGCGGGGGGGTGGGGGTGATAGGGGACATGAGTGGGGGCCTGGTGGAGGCTGCCCCTGCACTGCTGGGGGGTGGGGGTGGTGGGAGACATGAGTGGGGGCCTGGTGGAGGGTGCCCCTGGTGGCGGGGGGGTGGGGGTGATAGGGGACATGAGTGGGGGCCTGGTGGAGGCTGCCCCTGCACTGCTGGGGGGTGGGGGTGGTGGGAGACATGAGTGGGGGCCTGGTGGAGGCTGCCCCTGCACTGCTGGGGGGTGGGGGTGGTGGGAGACATGAGTGGGGGCCTGGTGGAGGGTGCCCCTGGTGGCTGGGGGGTGGGGGTGGTGGGAGACATGAGTGGGGGCCTGGTGGAGGGTGCCCCTGCACTGCTGGGGGGTGGGGGTGGTGGGAGACATGAGTGGGGGCCTGGTGGAAGGTGCCCCTGGTGGCTGGGGGGTGGGGGTGGTGGGAGACATGAGTGGGGGCCTGGTGGAGGGTGCCCCTGCACTGCTGGGGGGTGGGGGTGGTGGGAGACATGAGTGGGGGCCTGGTGGAGGGTGCCCCTGGTGGCGGGGGGTGGGGGTGATAGGGGACATGAGTGGGGGCCTGGTGGAGGCTGCCCCTGCACTGCTGGGGGGTGGGGGTGGTGGGAGACATGAGTGGGGGCCTGGTGGAGGCTGCCCCTGCACTGCTGGGGGGTGGGGGTGGTGGGAGACATGAGTGGGGGCCTGGTGGAGGGTGCCCCTGCACTGCTGGGGGGTGGGGGTGGTGGGAGACATGAGTGGGGGCCTGGTGGAGGCTGCCCCTGCACTGCTGGGGGGTGGGGGTGGTGGGAGACATGAGTGGGGGCCTGGTGGAGGCTGCCCCTGCACTGCTGGGGGGTGGGGGTGGTGGGAGACATGAGTGGGGGCCTGGTGGAGGGTGCCCCTGCACTGCTGGGGGGTGGGGGTGGTGGGAGACATGAGTGGGGGCCTGGTGGAGGGTGCCCCTGGTGGCTGGGGGGTGGGGGTGGTGGGAGACATGAGTGGGGGCCTGGCGGAGGGTGCCCCTGCACTGCTGGGGGGTGGGGGTGGTGGGAGACATGAGTGGGGGCCTGGTGGAGGGTGCCCCTGCACTGCTGGGGGGTGGGGGTGGTGGGAGACATGAGTGGGGGCCTGGTGGAGGGTGCCCCTGGTGGCTGGGGGGTGGGGGTGGTGGGAGACATGAGTGGGGGCCTGGTGGAGGGTGCCCCTGCACTGCTGGGGGGTGGGGGTGGTGGGAGACATGAGTGGGGGCCTGGTGGAGGGTGCCCCTGCACTGCTGGGGGGTGGGGGTGGTGGGAGACATGAGTGGGGGCCTGGTGGAGGCTGCCCCTGCACTGCTGGGGGGTGGGGGTGGTGGGAGACATGAGTGGGGGCCTGGTGGAGGGTGCCCCTGCACTGCTGGGGGGTGGGGGTGGTGGGAGACATGAGTGGGGGCCTGGTGGAGGCTGCCCCTGCACTGCTGGGGGGTGGGGGTGGTGGGAGACATGAGTGGGGGCCTGGTGGAGGCTGCCCCTGCACTGCTGGGGGGTGGGGGTGGTGGGAGACATGAGTGGGGGCCTGGTGGAGGCTGCCCCTGCACTGCTGGGGGGTGGGGGTGGTGGGAGACATGAGTGGGGGCCTGGTGGAGGCTGCCCCTGCACTGCTGGGGGGTGGGGGTGCAGGGGGACATGAGCAGGTGTGCAGGGTAGTCCCCTGTTTTGTGGGCTGCCTGCAGGGGCTGTGGAGGGTGTACAGGGAACACCTGTGAGGACCCACCCAGCCTAATTGCGTGTGATAATTCCCGCACACCCCTGTAATACACGTACCAAGCCAAATCGCGTGTGATAATTCCCACGCACCCCTGTAATACACGTACCTGGCCAAATCGCATGTGAAACTTCCCGCGTACCCCTGTAATACACGTACCCTGGCCAATCGCGTGTTGAACTTCCCGCGTACCCCTGTAATACACGTACCCTGGCCAATCGCGTGTTAAACTTCACGCGTACCCCTGTAATACACGTACCCTGGCTAATCGCGTGTATAACTTCACGCGTACCCCTGTGATACATGTACCCTGGCCAATCGCGTGTTAAACTTCCCGCGTACCCCTGTAATACACGTACCCTGGCTAATCGCGTGTTAAACTTCCCGCGTACCCCTGTAATACACTTACCCTGGCTAATCGCGTGTTAAACTTCCCGCGTACCCCTGTAATACACGTACCCTGGCCAATGGCGTGTTAAACTTCCCGCGTACCCCTGTAATACACGTACCCTGGCTAATCGCGTGTATGACTTCACGTGTACCCCTGTAATACACTTACACTGGCTAATCGCGTGTTAAACTTCCCGCGTACCCCTGTGATACACGTACCCTGGCCAATCGCGTGTTAAACTTCCCGCGTACCCCTGTAATACACGTACCCTGGCCAATCGCGTGTTAAACTTCCCGCGTACCCCTGTAATACACGTACCCTGCCTAATCGCGTGTATGACTTCACGTGTACCCCTGTAATACACTTACCCTGGCTAATCGCGTGTTAAACTTCCCGCGTACCCCTGTAATACACGTACCCTGGCCAATCGCGTGTTAAACTTCCCGCGTACCCCTGTAATACACATACCCTGGCCAATCGCGTGTTAAACTTCCCGCGTACCCCTGTAATACACGTACCCTGGCTAATCGCGTGTATGACTTCACGTGTACCCCTGTAATACACTTACCCTGGCTAATCGCGTGTATGACTTCACGTGTACCCCTGATATGCACGTTACCCGCTTTGCGTTCCTTGTTTGGCTGCCCTGTAAACTGGTCCAGGGTTAGCGCAGCCCTTTGCGATGATTTAGCGATTTTGCTGGCTTTTCCTTGCGCGAGGGCGTTCTTGGGGGCGTTACTGGCGCTGCTGCAGGGTCGCTGCGATACTCTGCGCCACGGCTGGTTTGGGAGCATGAAATCCATGAATACGCTGTGCGCGGAAATCGGTTTTAGCGCACGTGCCTGGCGCAGTCAATCGCACGCGGACACTCTGCGCCAGCCGCTTGCGACACTTTTCTGCGAAATTCTATGAATTACCCTGACAGTGTCAAACAATATGCACGGATTGCAATTTGTGTTGAATTTGTCTGAATAAAATCCTCTCAGATGGGCTATTAGGTGGATTTATTGTTTTCATGTTTTTTATTTGAATGGGGAAAATGATCCTCTGATGGCCTGGCCTTAAAGCTGTATTTTCTTCGTCATTTGCATGGTCCTGTGTGAACACTATTTCCAATATACCAATCATCTTATCTAAGAATGTATAACGTCACTATTTACTCTAAATTATTCCATTGACAAGATCTGGTAGCAAATTGGTCTGCTAGTAGATTGTTTTAAACAATGAAGATATCCCATGTCAGAGGCATTTAAAGCAATATATTCCAATGGACCGGGGGATATTTAAACACGTTTTCTTTCAAGAGTAGTGCACTGGGTCTCCTGAATCATTCAACAGCAACATCATTATTTTACATCTGGGAAAACCTTATTTAAATTAGCATTTATCATTTATTAGCAATACATATTGTTCATTAAGAGAAACAAAAAACATTTTAAATTAGATCTATACACCCTTTCTTTAATGCATTAACCTTGTCATTAAGATTCTTCAAATGATCATCTATTTGGAAAAAAACATTTTTTGGCAAGCGTCTCAGTCTATGTAAGTTTCCCTTGGACATCTTGGGGCATCCAACAAGAGGTCAATATTATTGTATGTATGGTTGAGCATGTGCAAACACATGTTGGACATGCGTAAATGCCATTTCCACATTCACAATTATACAAGTGCCTTTGCACTCTATTTGTACTGGTTTTATGCAAATGTGAATTCACCATCAGCAATTGCACAGCCACAAGTGTACGGCTAGGGTGACTGATGCTTCTATGTTTAGACCTGGCAGTACCATTCAGCCGAGAGATATTACTAAACAGTGGGCAACTGTCCAGAGGTATTGGGCTGAGATCCTTAAATGGCCCTCCATGCATGACATAGAAAATAGATCATCACATGCATTTAACTTCTGCAATTGCATTATAAAAGTTACAAAGTATGGATCATGGATGTCACGTTGAAAGTTGAGTTCCGGGTTGAGGGGTGAGATGGGGCGGGGCTGGAGGCTGGGAGGGAAGTGACCTGGAGCAGGAGAGGCAAGGTAGTATATGGTTGATCGAGTTGGAATAAAGACGTATCCGAGCAGAAGCAGATCCGTCCTTTATTAAAGTGCAGCGTGGTGCGCGGCTCCTTGTAAGGAAGTCCCTTCACACTTGCAACGAGGGAAACATGCGCAGGAAGCGCATACAAGCCCCGCATCTGGTGTACACACAAGCAGCACAAGGCAGCGGGCAGAGAGAGATCACCCTTGGCTGAGACGGTGAAGGCAGTGTTCTGCCCACACGAAAACAGGCCGGCCGACATCAGAATTAACCCAGGACTGCAGTGGTGATCATCCCATAAATAGCGGTGAGTGAGAGGAAAGGAGAAGTGGCAGACGGTGCTTATGCCTCGTGGTGGCCACTTCCTGGAGTCATTCTCTCCCCTCTCAGCTCCATGCCATTTCATAGTGCTTTTGCCACGGCAGGCGTCTGTTTAAGGGAATTGGAAGTGATCCAGCAGATTTAAAGGGACAGTGCACACAAAAAGAGATCAGCCATGTCTGCGCCGGATATCCCCCAGACAGTCAATCAGGACATTCAGTCAAGGGGTCAGGAGGCTCCTCGTACTACAGCTCCATATAGACCTCCTGATTCACTTGCTGTACAGCTACCAGGAGCCTTTGATGTGTTGGATACGAGCAACATGGGGCCTAGATGGGGCAAGTGGATCAGGGATGTTGATCTTTACATGGGGGCAACAGGACTCGTTCATGAGGAAAGACAAAAATTGGCAGTGGGGCCGCCAACGAGGGACATTATTGACGAAATGCCAGCAACATCCAACGGCTCAATTCAGGACTTGAAGGGTGCATTATCTGTCTACTTCACACCACACACTAATGTAGACTTTGGAGGTCATTACGAGGTTGGATGTAATGGACAAACGATGCCGGTAAAGGATTACTACCATTGCATACCACTCCAGGCTATTCTGACCTAAAACCCCGCTATTAGAGGCACCGTTAATAACGGTGCTTCTAATAGCGGAATGGGCGCGGGTACGCAGCCCATCATACCGGCAATACCGGCATGCCGCTAATGGGAGGAAATTACAAGTCAAGCGGACAAGCAAATACCGGCATCATGAAGGCGCTAATAGGGGATACTGGCATGCCGGTAATACCGGCATCGTGAACCAACCGTAAAATGCTATGTGCAGTGTACCCAACTGCCACAGGTGCACACAATCAGCACAGGTGGAGGCAATGGAGTCCGGGCCAGCACAAAAGGAGCACACCCACACACCACACCCCTTCCCACACCAAGATGATTCCAAAGTAGTAGCAATACTGGGGATGGAGGACATGCTTGCATTGCTAAACCAGCAACAACAACAGCAACAGCAGGCACCACAGAGGAGACACAGGTGGAGAAGGAGGGTGAGACGGGCCCAGCATGCCCCACCAGTGCAGCAAGAGGTACCACGCAGGCAACCCCCAATCCCTCGCATCAGAACCAGTCCATTCAACTTAACCGCTGAGCAGTTCCACACCCTGTACCGTCTGGACCGGGACACCATCACCATCATCGTGGATATGATACACAAAGACATTGTCAGCCTCATTGAAATACGCACGGCCATCCCCCCTCTACTGAAGGTGGTGTTGGTGCTCTACTTCCTTGTCACAGGCACCTACCAGCACACAGTGGGGCATATACATGGCATATCACAACCCTTATTTTCTTGCATTCTGAACAAAGTGCTGGATGCCCTCCTCAAGCACACAAGGGACTACATATCTCTACCACAGACTCCCCAGGAGATTTTTGATACAAAAGTTGACGTCCATGCACTGGCAGGCATGCCAAATTGTATAGGTGCCCTCGACTGCACCCATGTGGAGTTGGTGGTCCTGCATGCCGTCGAGGTGGTGTGCCGCAAACGCAAGCAAAACCACTACATCAATGTGCAGATGGTATGTGACGCCAGCAAGATCATCACACATTGTTGTGTCCGATATCCCGCATCAACTCATAACTCTATGGTCCTGCGGAAATCCACGCTACCACGCTACATGGAGCGACATGCTCGACGACGTGCCTGGCTGCTTGGTAAATTGCATGACAGGCACATGGCACTGAAATGGGGGGAGAGATGCACACACCACCATGGTGTCAATGTTGATGTGACAGCACAATGTGCATATCACTAAACACTGTGCCCCAAAGCATCCCAAACAGAACATGAATCCCAAATCCCATAGGAATGAAGGTCGACATCCATCACAACATGACAAACAGTAAACCACCCCACATCCCACAACACATGCACCACTCATCAACGGACCTCACCCTCCATTACACCATCCAGCAACATGCAGTGAATATGCACTGTGTTGCGGTCTCCAGCAAATCACCACACAGGACAAGCATCCATGGGAGTGCATTGAACAAAACCACCAAGGGAATCCACTGGCCGCCACAACCACAGGAATGCTGCATGTCCCCATGGGAAAAATCAGCGCGGAATGCCTAATATTGTAGGGCCTACTGTCAATGCTCCCAGTCATTAAATCATACAGAACACAACACATCACAAATTAGACACAAACACTGCTGTATGCGTATACAATGCATGAGCAACAAGACGCAGTGCACACCGTATATCATCTTGAAGATGCAACCCACGCCATAATTCCATGGCACAGGACACATTGAGGGCCTAAAAATGGTGTGCATACAACCAGGGACATGTGCATGTGAGCAACGATAATACGCAGGCATGTGTGACTAGTAGAGCTGTCCATAATGAATCGACTGACATATACCTTTTTTTGCCTCCCATGCAGGTGACAGTGGCTATCCCTTGAAGCCGTGGCTCCTCACCCCTGTCCGAAACCCACAAAACAGGCACAAGGAGGACTACAATCGTTCCCACACCCGTACCCGTGTGGTCATTGAGCAGACCTTTGGCCTGTTGAAGGCACAGTTTCGCTGCCTAAGCCAGTCGGGTGGGGCACTACTCTACAGGCATGAGAAGGTGGCCAAGATCATCATGGCATGTGTCATGCTGCACAACATGTGCATCCAACGGAACGTGCCCTTTCCCCCTGACATTGAACTGGTACCACCTGGTGATGATGAAGGGAATGAAGAAGATGTGGCTGCACATCATCGTGGTGCCGATGCACAGGAGGGACGTGCTGTGCGTCAGTCAGTGATTGCACAATATTCAATATTTCGGACACATATGGCTGCAGAGGGTGACATGATAGTTGGACAGAGGGCTCTGGGCGCGGGAGTACGTGTACACTATGCACTGTATATGAATAAATGACACATGCGCAATGAAGAATGTCCACTCAAGTTATTTTTTTCACAAAATGGGTGTATTGAATTGTCCAATGAAGATGAAAGTGCACTAACCCTCCACCGCCCTCACCCACCTCACCCCCCTCCCCCCACAACTCCCCGACACACCCTCACCCCCTCCCGCTCCCCCCACAACTCCCCCACACATGTCCAAACAAGTGTCTATTGCCTTCATCAGGCTGGCAAGTCTACTTCCTGCCACTCCCTGCACCTGGTGTTGGCATGTCCTGTAGGCGCAGGGTGCGCACCTAGCTGCATAGTGGGCTAGTCTGTGTGGAGCTTGAGGACGATGGGGTGGCCGCCTGCTCCATGTGGGGGACCGGATGCTCAGCCTCCATTGCATCAGCAATGCGGCGAGGACCTGCCGCAGGGCTGATATGTCCTTGCACATTATACTTGTGCTTTCAGCAATGATCTTGCCCAGAGAGGCAGTGTTTTTCCTCCACTCCTGCCTTGCTTGGGCATTGTCAGTTATGAATTGTCGCACCAGGGCAGTTAACTCCTCCTGCCACTGCACCCCCGCTGGTACACCTGTGGAGGATGCTTGGGTGTCATGCACAATTACTATTGGGAACCCTATGGGACTCATGGCCCCTTGGTTGTACTCCCCCCAGACTGCTCCGGGGTGGTGCCGTGGTTGGAGTCTACCGATGTGAGCTGGGGGGATGGTGCCAGAATTGGTGTGCGAGGCAGGTCAGAGGAGTCATCCTCCACGGGCATCCACACCTGTTCCTGCGCCTTGTTCTCAGTCAGGGGTGCTGCAGCTGCCACCTCCCCGACAGAACTGTTCTCTGCTGAGAGTGCAGCTTCAGCTGTATCCTGTGCCAGTGTGACTGGAGTTGTGGGTTCTGTGTCGACGGCCCTTGGCGGCACCAGTGCCGTGGCATCCGGAGGTGGTTTCCTCTGCGGTGCATGGTGAGGCTTGTGTTGGCCTTTGGAGGTGGAAGGCATGTTGCCCTCATCCCAGGCCCTCTTCCGGGGTGTGGTCGGCTGTGGGGGTGAGACCCGGTTTGAGAAGCATCATGCATACATTTGTATAATTGGTCATCTACACAATAGAGAGTAATAGACAGTGGAGTTTGGATGATCACATTGCTTGCTATATGGGTGGGTAATGCAGGCATCCGTAGGGGTCACTCATGTTGGGGCAGACATATGCTATGTGACATGCATATTTGTTGTGGCCTGCATGCAGTGTGACTTATGCCATTAACATCTTAGTGTGGTTTGTGTAAGGTATGGCATTGCCTTGTGCAGGCATCTGCATGTGTCTGTGCTGCGTACGACAACTAGGCTGGGAATGTGTGTGTATTGGGTAATGGCTTGCCTCTTTAGACAGACATATTGGTGGACTATCATCAGACTCTGCATTACAGTGAATTCTTAGGACACTCACCTCTTTACGCCGATGAGGTGGCACCACACTCCATGTCTCCCACACCTTCAATGGCCTCCATGTCGATCAGGCTGGCACATATGTCCTCCCACTGGAACAGCTTTATCGGAGAGCTTACTCCTCCACCAGTTGCCATGGCCTATCTCCTGTTTGCCGAGAAGATGTTGTGGACTCGCAGGCACAAGTCATCCCACCTCTTGCTGCAGTCCTTAGTTGTGCGGGGGGTGTTGCCAACCGCACTGACTTTTTGTGCCACTAGTGCCCAGATCTCCTTCTTTCTGATGACAGCCTCCCTCTTGAGGCTCTGGGCGAACACAACATCGGCATTCTCACCCAGGGTCTCCTCCAGCATGGTGGGTTTGTCTTCATTAAAGCGCTCCTTGCCCTGGTGGGAGGTGCCCTTTTTCACTACCTTGGGCATTGTATTGTTGTTGTGGATTGAATTTGACACACAGCAATATACTACAGGTCCTGGCTGCTGAGGATAGCAATGGATTGTGTTTTTAAAGATGGCCGCCGTGCTGTTTCCCGTTCCTGTGCAATGACGCTATTTCCGGTTCCGCTTATTTACGGTGACCATTACTAGCAGTCAACGCTAATAGTGGTGACCGATAATGATGTCTTCATTCATGCCGGTAGTGCAATCTGAGCTTTACATGATGCCGCTAAGGGCCATTTTCGGGACTTTAGCGGCATGCCGGTAATGTTGTTACCAGCATGGCACAAAGCTCGTGCCCGCGAAGTTGTAATAGCCCTCTATTAGCGGGCTCTTACCTACACGGACATGGTATTTGCTCCATGCCGGTAAGGACAGTAACTTACCTCCAAACTCGTAATGACCCCCTATGAACGGCATCTTTTTCATAGCACAAAGCAGGAGAAAGGTGAAACAATGGACGCCTACGTCATGCGTCTACGAATCAAAATGAAGCACTGTTATTTTGCCAACTATTCAAACACAGAGGCCCTGCGTTCCCAAATCATTGTGGGCTGTGAATCTCAGACATTCAGAATAAAACTACTTTAAAAGGAGTGAACACTAGACACAATTCTAACTCTAGCAAGGGCGGAACTGACAGTGGACACACAGGTCGAGAGCTTCAACACAGCCACGCCATCTTAGTCAATGCACAGACTAGAAAACAACCATAGACAAGGAGAACCCTTCTGCTATTTTTTTGGGTTTGAATATCGCCATTAGGGAAGCTGCCCAGCAATTGGACAGAGATGTTCCGCATGTGACGAGGAAGGCCATTTCAAGTCGGTATGTCACATAGCAAGGGAAAAAGGGCGAGACAGAGAGAGAGAGCCAACAGCTCGCTACAGGCCTAGGCCCCTCCTCACAGCGACACAAATGTTTCAGACAGCCACGCACTCTCACCACAGGCCAAGGGAGACAGAACCAAGGGCGCCGAAATCAGGCAACGGCAAACACAAAAAAGAGAGAAGGTATGTCACATGCACATGACCAGACAAAAGATCGAGATCACGTGCGTTATCTCATAGAACAATCTCCATCAGACACTGACATCAGTTCGTCAGAGGGTGAACACAGGAAAAAGGGTTACATGTATGCATTGGCCAATGCCGCAGGAATGTAACACAGCCCGACACTGCTCATGGGGCTCAATGAAAGACCAACATAAGTCTTGATAGATACGGACACCACAGTGAACGTGATAATCGAACAAGTATACAATGAACTGCAGCGCCCCCAGAACCTAACCCGGCGACCGTAGACATATACCCATATTGGGCAACATCTCACCTGAAGTGTTTAGGACAATTCAAAGACATATGCCGATCCAAGTCACGGGAAAAGAAAGTACTTATAGATGCGCTTGCTATCGAGAGTCAAAGCGGATGCATGATCAGTTTCAAGACAGCCATAGACATGGTTTTGATACATGTTCTATGCAAGCTAATGGTGAACAAATACATCAACCCCATAAACATGATCAAAGTGCTGCACCAGGCCCTATTCAACGGAATAGGAAAACTGTGCAACAAACCAAACAAACTGCACATAGATGAAGACATCCTGCCAATAGCACAGCACGACAGAGACATACCAGTCAATATTCAATGGAAGGTCGAGGAGGAACTGTACAAACTACTCGCCATGACTCCAGACCCGGACACGGTCACGGCTCTCAATAAGACACCATCACCGATGAATGTTTCCGAATTAAGATCCTTCCTGGGTCTTGCCAGTTACTGTACATGGTACATCAAGGACTTTGCCAACATCAGTGAACCACTTTGAGCTTTGACCAAACAGAATGCCATATTCAGCTAGTCTGAAGATTGTCAACAAGCTTTCACCACAATCCGTGACAGGGTGGCATGTGTCGAGAACATTGCCTATTTTGACAGCAGCTGCAAGTTTTTGACAGTAGATGCAAGCCCAGTCGGGCGAGGGGCGATCCTGGCCCAAATTGACCCAGAATATCCAAGACACACTCACATTGTTGCATGACAGAGCAAGCATACTCTCAAGCAGAGAAGGAGAGACTCACTCTAGTATGGGCGCACAAACATTTCCATCTCTTTTTGTATGGAAAGCCCTTCAAAGTAGTGACAGACCATCAGGCACTATGTTTCCTTTACAGGAACACCCAGGCTAAGATGCCACTCCCGATAGCCAGGTGGGGACTAAGACTACAAGACTACTCTTTCAAGATAGTTCACCGGCCTGGCAAGAAGAAAACCTGGCTGACTTCTTGTCCCATCATCAAAGAAGTGGAAGCGCACCTGAACCATATGTAGCGGACTGCTATCTCTGGTATCTTATCCAGCAAGCAATACCACACCTCGCCCAAGAAATGGTGGTGGATAGAGCATGCTAAATCGTGTGCGAGGGACTCAAGTACGGGCAGTGGAGGAGAGCGGAGAAGAGTGGTCACCACAAGTCAGATGACATCTGGAGAGAGGTGGACAGTCTCATACAAGTGAAGGAGGAATTAGCCCTCTATGAAGACAACAGATTGCTAAAGGGACACAAGATGGTGATTCCAGCTTCCATCAAAAGAAAAGTTGTGGAACTCGCCCATGAAGGGCACCGAGGTATTGCTTGCATGAAATGCATGTTGCAACAAAAGGTGTGGGTCCCACAATTGGACTCGATGGTGGAAGAAATCCTGAGAGAATGCCCGACGTGCTGTCTCATAACACCTAACAGACATCCAGAACCGCTACACATGTTCGAGCTACCGGAAGGAGTATGGGACGTAGTAGCTGCCAACTTCTTTGGACCCATCAAAGGGGGGAATTATGTCCTAGCAGTAATCAATGAGTGCTCCCGCTACCCTGAGGCACAGCAATGTCACTGCATATAGCATACCCAGAGGGTGAAAAAAGACAGTGGGCCCCCTTTCACTGGCCAGAACTTTGCACGGTTTAGTGAGTACATGGGTTTTCATCATCAGAAAATCATGCCGCTGAACGAACGATTCATGTCAAACCTCAAACGAGCACTGCAAGTTGCCTGACTTACAGGACGGCCCTACGAACAGGTCCTCCACCAACTGCTACGAGATTATCGGAGCACACCACATAGCTCCACAGGAAAAAGTCCAGAAGAGGTAATGTTTGGGAGAGACTTTTGCACCCGTCTACCCGATCACGGAACCCAAAATAGTGAGTGGCCTGGCGACGCAGAACTGAGAGACCATGACAGAACTGCAAAACAAAGAATGAAAGAATATGCAGATGTGTGATGAAAAGCTTGGGTCTCCAAGCTCGAGGTAGGAGAAGTGGTGACAGCAAAACAACCACAGACAGATTGTTCAAGGATGAACCCTTGGTCATTATTGCAAAAAGGGGCTTGATGATAATGGCCCAGGGTGACCATGGACCCACCACACAAAATTCCCCACACTTCAAGAAGTTCCCACTAATCAGCCATAGGAGGATAAGTGGATGTGAAAAATTGACAGATGACTATCTCACGGATGAGTCCTATCAAGGAGATTGAGAAGACTTGGACGCCTCTGGCATCAAGGATCAGCGTGAGTCAGAAGGAAGTTGTCTGATGGTGACAGAGCACTTGAGACTTCAAAGGGCTAGAAATAAGCCTAGACAACTCTTTTAAGCGGCGTCATCCCAGGTTCATGATGGACCATTGGACCCCTGTTGGGGTAACTTTAATTTGGGGGATGTTACATTGACATTCCAGTTCCGGGTTGAGGGGCAGTACGGGGCAGGGTGGCAGGCAGGGTGGGAAGTGACGTGGGGCAGGAGGGGCAAGGTAGTACGTGGTTGACCGAGTTGGAATAATGAAGTATCAGAGCAGAAGCAGCTCCATCCTTTATTTTATGCACAGCATGGTGCAAAGCTCCTGGTAAGGAAGTCCCTCACCCGATGCATATTCACAATGACAGTGTCTGCTTTTCCAATCAGGAAGCTGCCTTGGACTTACATATAGTCTTTGTGGGGAGTGCCAGTTGCTAGTGAAATGTATCTGTAAAGTGAAACTGACTTGAGCGATTATGTATAAATGAAGATACCATAATCTGTGATATTGTGCTTGATTGATCTGCACCTCTGTTGGATTCTGCTTGGTACTGAGCATGCTTCTGCCATCTCCAAGACACTTCTGTGATATGATATGATATGATATATGATATGATATGATATGATATGATATGATATGATATGGCATTTATAACGTGCCTACACACAAGTGTTTCAAGGCGCAACGAGGCAAGGGAGGGGGAACAGAGGGAAGACAGAGACATCGATCTTACTAGGCCAGGTGACATTGAGATCGCACAAGTGCAGGGGAAGGTGGAGGGGGCAGTGCAGTACATGGGAATAATAAAGCAATAAATAAAAGTGCGGCCAGCTGGTGGGAAGTGCAAGGTCGAGTGCAGAAATGAGGTGTCAAGTGCTGGTAGGGAGCTGTAGGGATACAGAAACAGTCCAAGTGCGGGGGATGCCAGGGAGGCAGTGCAGGGGTGCAACTGGTGGGCGAGGGGACCTGGGCCCGAGATCAGAGGGTAGCCAGGTGACCAGTGCAGATTCAGTCAGGAGTTCAGCGGGGGAGAGCAAGAGAGAAAGCACAAACAAACAGGTTTTGTGGTCCTTCTGGAACCAGAGATGATTCTCGTCATGTTTCAGGGAGGCAGGGAGGCTGTTCCAGAGGGATGCCCTAGCTGAAGAAAGCGATCTACCACCAACTCATTGATTGGAGAAGCGACTGAACCTGAGGGAGTTGGAGGCAGACGAGCGTAGAGCTCGAGAAGGAAGGTGTTTTGGAAGAGAGAGAGTTGAATGTATGGCGTCCCACAGCCCCAGAGGGCCTTGTGGACATTGCAGAGAGTTTTGAAATTATTCCTTGCAGCCACTCGGAGCCAATGCAGAGATTTTAGTCCTGGAGAGATACGATCCCTGGTCTTCAGTCCAAGGACAAGTCTTGCAGTCCTGTTTTGGATGAGTTGCAGAGGGTGAAGTGTAGAGGCAGGCAGATTTAGAAAGAGGCTATTGCAATAGTCCAGCCTAGAGAGAACCAGAGCTCTGGAGACAGTGAGCTTCTGGGGGAAAGAGAGAAAGGGAAGCATAGCTATGAGAAGGTGAAGCTGGTAGTGTGACTTCTTAGAGACATCGGGATGTGTGGAGAGAAGGAGAGTGTGGAATCGAAGATGACCCCAAGGATTTTAGCCTCACAGGTGGGAGCAGGAAGAGGGCCAAGAGATGCTGGTCAGAGGGTGACAGGAAAGGAGGGAGCAGGTGTGCCGATGAGGAGAATATTTGTCTTTCTGGTATTAAAATCATTGACGGCACACCACTCCTGGATAGCAGACAGTCTGAGATGAGCGAAGGAGTAGTATTGGCAGAAGACTGTCAGATATTGACTGTGCACAGGCAATACCATGTAAAGAAAGATTGATCAGTGTATGGTCATTCTACCTGAAGCAGGCTTATTTGCATTACTCGGTTATACTGGATCATTTGGTTATTTTGTGTTGTACAGCACACCAGAAGCAAAGTGCCTCAAGAGTGCTGTCACACACAAAGCCACGAGCAGCCGAGCAGCCGTCTCTCAGGTTAAATCAATAATGTCACCCTCTCTAGGCTTCATGCACTTCCTCTCTTTTAAACACAATCCTTGATTTGTTCTGTCACTCAAAGTTATTGCAGCCAATTGGGCTTGGTTGAAGAATCAATCTGTGAATACTTGCTGCAGTTGGGAAGGTTTTTGGCTAAAAAAAATCAGTTATTGGCATTGGATGGCCTTTTGTCACCTTAATATTTACATTGCCACTGGCCACATAACGATACCAATAACATTCTTGTATGTCTACCAACATTGACATTAAGGGGTCATTTTCTAAATCCCTGGATAGTAAAACAAAGTTTAAAAGCAAGTCGTAAAATATGCATGCTCGGCTTTTATGATCGGGGGCATTTAATCTGTTTGCAGATGGAGTGGGGGCAAAGAGCATGTTATGCATTTCCATGATGCATTCCCGCCCCACCTTCAAAGAACGCCATGTGTTTTTCACAAGTATGTATTTGTATGCTGGTGGTAAACTATGGAACTGCTTCGCTTTACCGCCTCCATTGTAAATGCTGCCTGCAGAGCATAATTTACATGCAACATTTACGCTTTTTCCAAAATGGATTGGAAATACGAAGGTAAAAGTGGTTTTACTCTTTTCATTTTGACTCCATTTTGGAAATGACTAAAATTGCATGCAATAGACCTAATGGACAAGGTTCTCTCCAGAGCGAATTAGGTTTTCTATAAAATGATCCCTTATTGATTATGAAAACAATGTCAAAACAAATGTACATAAACACAATTATTATTTTCTTTCATGCATTTAAAGTGCAGGGATTCAAACTAATGTCTTTTATTATAGACAAGCTCGTGTAATAGGTTCTGCTGCCCTCATTTCTCTCTTCTGATGCCCTGGTCTTCTCTGGATGCTAACAGTAAATCTCAAGAGCTGACATGTTATAGTTTCCTATTTGACATCTACACTACTTTGTTGTAGCCCTTGCTAGCTTCACGTTTTCTTTTTTGTCTTTTCTGAAACAGTTTTTGCCTTTTTCCCTAAATTGAAAATTAGCTATGGTGATCCTTTGGTTTGAATTGTTCTCTCTGAACCTATGTGCATCATCAACGTGCAAAAGCAAGGTGTAATGTCTTTACATATTCATTTTGTCCTCCAGCTGATTGTCGTGTCCATCCACTGTTTGCATCTCCGCTTTTCTTTCTTCTCCCAATCTGGAAGGGCACTATCTTTTAAGCCTGCATGAGATTATTATTCATGCTTAAAACCAATAGATTCCTATGGAATATGTATTTTATTTCCACATGCTAATGAGAATGCGCATTCCCTAGGACTCTATTCATAAATGCTGCTAACAGTGGCAGTCCCTGCACGCAATTTACATCCGTTTTAAAATTACCCCACACAGTTTAGTATTTTAAGGTAAGGTTGCCTACAGCAGGAAGGGCTAAAAACCAGACATGAAGTCTTTTTGGAAAAAGTGCAAAATGTATGCAGAGGCCCATCCTCGTTGGCACATCAATGCGGTTGGTTCCGCTACACCTAATTATAAGATTTTGCAAAACCGAGTGGAAATTAAAGCAGAGTTTCCTGCTGAGTTCCTGCAGTCTTGGCAGTCTTTTCACAGTGTTTGCTGCTGGCTTGGAGGTGTGGCCAAACACACAAAGGCTGACTGTGTACGCGGAGCGTACCACAGAGTTTCCTGCTGAGTTATTTCAGTCTTGGCAGTCTTTTCACAGTATTTAGTGCTGGCTTGGAGGTGTGGCCAAACACACAAAGACTGACTGTGTATGCGGAGCGTACCGCAGAGTTTCCTGCTGAGTTCCTGCAGTCTTGGCAGTCCTGTCAGGCAGGGCAGCTGCAGCTGCAGAGGACAAAATGCTGGAACCTGACGATGGAAGTCGTATAAGAAGTGGCCGAGCGAGGAGAGAGGAGTCCATCTATAAAGTCGGCCCCCTCTCACCGTCTGTGACTGCTCTGAAGCTGGCAGAGCCAGGGAAAGAGTGCACAGCACAACGTACTGCACGACGTGAGGCAGGTAAGCAAGAACATTTGAATGAGCTGAGCCTGGTGCCACCTCATTCTGTGCCATCACAGCTCGTACTGGAAACCACATGTCACTTGGCCCGACCGGTGAAGTCTTACACGTCGGGAAAAACTGCTAAAACTATCCCGGCCCCTAGAGGAGAGATCTTAAAGCTAACGTTAACGCTGCACGGCTCTGTGACTTCAGTCACCCTGGCAGCTGAGAACGAGTCTGACAAAGCAGCTCAACCCGCAAGTTCACATCATATGGATGTCGAGAACAGTGAGGTTAGCGGGGAGAGTGAAGAGTGTGTGACAAACCCTGTGATAAATCCGTTTAGAGAGCTGCCAATGGACCAAACTATTTTACAAACACAAGAGAGAGGAAAATCGCTGCACAAAGCAGTGGATAGCCTGTTGGAGGGGATCATTTCTCAAACAGTGACTGAAACCCTGGATCTGAAAACTGTAGCTGTATCCAGGGCTGTCATACAAAAGGCTAATACTAACGTAAACCTTCTCCCGGATAATTTGACGCACAACACAAAGTCGGACAGAGGAAATCAGACGATACCACAATTACAAATCCCAGTAGAAATACATCCTAATATGGAGAGAGAAAACTTGGTAAGCCCACAAGATCTGTGCCCAATCTTCTATACCCCAACGGAAGAAACGGTGGGCTTCTGGACAGAAAAGGGGGTTAATTTGGCAACCCAAGTTAGTACCATTATAGACCAGGAACCGAAACAGGGGTAAAACATACGAGAAACAGCCTGTTTGGGGGATGTAGTTTCCAAGGAGAAACCTCTACTGAGTGAGGACCAAAGGCACGAGACATTATCTGAGATGCCGGAGGAAAGTGTGAATCTTGAAGGGCTGATAAAAAAAAAAACAGTTCAGCAAAAGGAAAATCAGGAAACCACACGGCTGATTATTAAGCATAAATTACCACCGGTGGGAAAAGCTCCCAGGACCAAGCACAGCAGCGAGATATGAAAAGCCTTCGCAAACCAGAGAATTCTGAAGACGTTTGGCCCTATGAAATCATCAAAAAGTCTATAGTCAAACCTTCTCATGAGTTTTTTCATGAGAAAACGTGATGACCTAGAGTCAACACAAGAGGTGCTGTCAGATGCTAAACTATTAGAGAGCTTGGAGAACCTACAAGAGCTGCCAACTCCAAATACCAACGAAAGCGTAAAAATTCCGGGAGAGACAAGAACTCAAGTGGAACCTGAAATAGGTAAATCATCAACGCCGATAAGATGGCATTTTGGAAAGCCGTAGGTGGCTATACCCAAAAGTAAAAAAAAAATGACTAACAAGGAAACCAGGGGAATCGAACACTGTGCCACCCACGGAATAGCAAAATGAAGGACAATGAGGATCCCTGCCTTGTGAGGGAAACCAGAACAACAAGCCAAAGGTAACGCCCAAATACTTTCAAGAAGAGAAATTGGGTCACGTAATTCTAGAGGCAAATGACATCAGACAATCAGTCAAAACTCCAACTCAGGGCAGTAGAGACCTTGTGATGCCTTGCGATGGAAACTAGAACAACAAGGCAAATGAACTACCTAAACATTTCCAGAAGAAGAAATTGGTCAAGTAGCCTTAGAGAGAAATGACAATGGCCCAAACTTGCACGGACAAAAATTTATTTGAAGACTTTACATAATACACAAAGTAAATGTTATTTTGGGCACCCCTCAACATAACAGGAGATTAAGTGAAATTTCAAACACTGTATCTAAAGAAACACCACAGAAGAAAATTGACCTGTTGACGATTATGTCCACTGTGACTATCGCGTTAGCACTCTTCAGTAAGCTGTATGAGGCTCTAAATGACTCACCTAAGGACCAGACCACTTTGATCGCACTAATGCATACAAAGCGGATTTACCTTGAGGGATATGTGATGGCAAAAGAGGTTGAATACCAACAAAGAAGAGAGCAAGATGCAAAGAGACCTCAAAATCCTGGCAACGTCCACGATCAAGGTAGGACCCATCAAAACAATGCAAAAAACCTATAACAATGAGTTCCCAAACGATGGGAGATCTCAGTGAAAAAGCAGCTCCTATGAAGACTCGAAGGATGTCAGACACAGAGAAAAATCGAAACCCGACGGGAACTGACCAGGATCTTGATTCAGAAGAGATAAGGACAAAAAGTAGTAATACCTGGGAAAAAAAGAGGCCCTTATTAGTGAACAGAACAAGGGGGAAAAACTGACGAATTCTGGAAATAATGGGTGGATACTCATCGACGCATAGGACAATTTGAAGATTCAAATAATAGAAAACAACCAAAATAAAAAACTGGACGCTGCAAGTGGAAATAGCGAGAAACAACTGAAACAATATGGAATGTTCATACACAACAAGCAACAAGACCAAGGAAAAAAATTATCACAGGGGTCCAAAATGAACCCGGATGAACAACGTCCTGTGGAAATACACAAGAAGAGAATCATGAGAAAAAGCACCTTAAACGTCCCCAATAAATCGGAAGAAATTATTACTAAACATGGTGCTGTCAAAAAGCTGAGCGAGAAAGAAATACCTGAAGCAGCCAGCCTTTAGGGGAGTCAGATTGAGTGTTCACTGAACTTAATGGACATAAGTCCCTACACAGTAGAGGACACTGAATCAGAGCTACAAAAACCCCTGGGATTGAAAAGAAAAGCAAATGAGTCTTTGTCAAACACAGACCATCTGAAGCCACAAAAGAAAGTGGTAATAATTGACCCAACCTTGCCGATCTTTCTTACATTGGATGAAAAAAGACAAAAAAAAAGTAGGAACAAACGCGATTACTCATCGGACTAAAATAAAGGTAAACAAAACAGGGTCAAGGACTCAAACAGAGCGGAACGTGAGAAAAAATATTCTCAATCGCCGAGACATAATAAGACGAGATCCACAAAAAGGAGTTTGGAAAGCTCAAGGAGAAGAGATTTAGAGAAACATTCAACGCAAATAAAGCCACCGGACGCAGCAAATGCAGAAGAGAGCAAGCCATCTAATTTAATCAGAAAAAGTCAGAGCAGATGCATATTGAAATTGGATCGTCTTCTGGACTCCGACAACGGTCTAATCTTGAACAGGAAAACAATAATTAGAGTTTTCAAGCAAATACCGAGTCTGAGAAATATCTACTCAGAAGATCTTAATATAGTGGAACCTTCAGAAAACGTCCATCGAGATTGCTCATACCTCCACATTACGTCTCTCATAGTGAAGAACTTACTTCTAGAAGCCACGGACAACTTGCTTCTTTTGGGGTACGATTTGAGTGAAGTTGGAAAACACACAGATAGAAAAGGCTCCTGGGAAGAACATGTGACCACTGACATTGAGAAAAGGAGACACCGTGAATGAACAAACAGAGGCCACAGAATAGTTACATCGCCCAAGGAGTGGACGTCTACCAAAAGAGATAGAAGCCGAGAAGCCGGCCCACACAAGGACAGGAAAAGGTCATATCAAGAAGAAAACTCAGTTGTGTCTCCCGTTAGAAGAATTTGGAGTAGAGGGAATCGGGAAGACTCCTTTGAGTCAGTGAGTGATCCGGATAGGAGACCGCAGGGACCTCAATTAAAACTAAGAATAACAGTGGACCAAGACCAAACAAGGAAAAAACTCTTAAGATCATCAAAAGGATGGAAGCCGGGCGGTAAATTCGCCACACAAAACAAGTGGGCCTGGCTCCCAGGAGCACTTGGCAATCTTCAAATAATTAGCCATGACAAATCGAGCCGGATGGGCAGAAGCTAGGAATCCGTTTAACAGAGGGGAAAACATCAAACACAAATAAGCTCTTGATGGCCTCCTGCAACACAAGAGCATTCAGTCATCTCACCACTAAGAGCGATGTGAACCTTGGAAAGTTTGACCTTCTCTGCCTTCAGGAAACATGGCTAATGGTAAAACCATACCTGGACGGATATTCCATTGCCTTCACTGCAGCGGTCAAAGGATTGGCAGGGCGACCTTCGGCCAGTCTGAATACGGCTATTCGCTCTGGCCGTGGGCTAGAACCTATAGGTAAGCAAAGTGACTTGGACTCGGCAAAACTCATCGACAAACTTGGGGGACTATACCATTCTAGTGTTAAACACCTATTGGAACCCAAAAGCGGTATCAACTGAAGTCTACCTTAAAGAAATTGAAACAATCTTGGATGAAGCCTATACAACAGAACAAATTGATGACATAATAATAACTGGTGACCTAAACTTGACTTTCCTCGTTATTGGGGATTGTTTAGGCCCCGCAAGAAAAACACCTCTATATGGGGAAAGAGGAAAGAAAAGGACAAATCTTATGGACACTCGCAACCTACACAATCTTCATTGGTTAAGGACAAAAGCAAACCAATCAGAAGCAGAGGTGCTCGCTTGACCACACCTTTGGCACAAGATCGATGCTGCCGCTGATAGATTCCTTCAAGGTCCAAAGAACTAAAAACAGTGATCATAACATTCCAATAACAACATGGAATGCACCGCAAGAACACAGAAAACATATGACAGGCGACATGGAAATAAATGATGCAGGCACATGCCTTAAACTTTCGGAAAGGGAGATTACTCAAATCTTAAGTCAATATGAATATGTTAATACAGACTTATCGAAAGCAATGACCCAAGGTAAAACGACGGTGGACTACGTACCACTTCTTTCGGTACACCGTCTTGGAAAAATAACTAATAGGTTCTCTCCACAACTGCATAATCACGTATACAACCGTCAATTGGTCGAACGAAGGAGAGCCCTAGGACAACTAAAGCGCCTTGCAAAGAAATTCCAAACATCAGAAAACCTCTTGAAGGTCAAAAATGCAGAAAAGGCTTTTAAAAAATGACTGAAACAACATTGATCAGCAATGTACGAGCAGGATGCAGAGGCCATGCTCAGAGCGATCTCTCTCTGCAAGAAAACTGCGTGGCTTTTGGGCATTAGTTAGAACTACAAAGAAAAACATAACAGATTCCATTTCAAACAATGTGGGAGAAAAACAATGGGTAGGTTACTTCCAAAATCTATATAAGCACCCAGAGAAGGAAGTCCTGGTATTGCCACTTGAAACTATTGAGCCATGCCAGATTCTGTGTGATTCAGGGTCGATCATATGCAAAATCACCAAACTGAAAAATTCAAGGGCACCGGGCCTGGATGGGATTTCCAACATACACTTAAAAAAGTATCCCCATGCATGGGCCAAACTCATGTCAAAAATCTTTGAAAATTGCAATAGACTCAACACAATCCCGCCTCGTGGAAAATGGCGAATGTAGTGCCCATATTCAAAAGGGGACCTAAGGATGACCCACGTCAATACCAACTTATGTTATTGCTTGATGTTATTGGCAACGTTTTTGGAGCACTCCTTTTCGAAGAACTACAGTCATGGCTACACAAGGTAGGATACAATGCCCATGTATTCAGACAGGGTTCGTTAAGCAGACAGGAACAACAGCAAACATCTTACTCTTAAGCAGCCTCAAAGTGAGAATCTTGCAGGGGAAACCAAGGGTATTCAATGTGTTTGTCGACTTATTACAAGCTTTCGACCAAGTGAATCGGGATCGTTTATGGAGAAAGTTGAAGCTCAAGAACTGCCCTTAATTTCTGTTGGGACCTCTCCTAGCTCTCCATACCGGAACAACTATGAAAGTAAGATTAAGCTGACAAGGTAACCTAACAACTGATATTCCAATGGCCAGAGGCATCAAACTGGGCTGTCCTTTTGCACCAATGCTTTATAAAGCTTATATGGTGGACTTTGAGGCCAGTGAAAAAAGAGTCAGAGCCTTTCCACCGACAGTTGGTGGTTTAAAGATCTTGCGTTTGCTGTATGCTGATGACATCATCTTGATGGATCAAACTGAGGTAGGCCTACAAAGGCAATTAAACTACGTAATAAACTATCTGAAGGAAAATAACTTGGTGTTAAACAAAACCAAAACAAAAATAATGACCATTGAAAAATCCACATAAAGATTGAAGACAGCGAAATGGCATGCCGATGGGGTTGCCCTGGAAAAAGTGACAAACTTTAAATATCTGGGAATAAATCTAAATAACAATTTGCTGGAGAAACCAATACAAATACACATTTAAACCAAAATCAAACCATTGATATCGCAACCAAAGGCGTTAGATAAGAAATATTGTTGCTTCTCGCTGATCCCGATTCTGAACTATTACAGGGTCAAAGTGATCCGAAGCGTTACACACGGCGCAGAAGCCATGCCAAAGATTCCGGCGAAGATATGGCCCAAACTTGAAGGTTTGTTCTGGCGTCGGTTTCTGGGACTGCCATCGTCAACCCCAGTGATTTTGATTCACAGAGAACTTTATCTTTCCTCAATGAAAACAATATGTGACCGCAATTCCCTACTTTTGTATCGCAAGGTCATTCAACATCCGAAACCAAACACTTTCGAAATAATCGAATAATAAAGAATGTTAATGAAGTGAGGGGGTATCTGAAAATGTTTCCACGCAAATGGATGAGCAGAACCTTCCTGCGAATGCGGCTAAACTTGTTGAAAACTGGAAAAATAATGCCCATAAGAGACTAATCTATCACAAATGAGTGTCGGTTCTGTAAAAAAACAAACCAAATATAAACCTTGTGGCACCTTTTGTTGAGCTGCAGCGGCACTCAGAAGGCCAGAGAGACCTACCTGGGAAAAATTGTGAGAACATTTAAAACAGTAGATGAAGAAGCATGGTAGTCCCTTCTGATGAGTGGTGAAAAGACCGAATGGGTGATTGCAGTAACTTCGATCATGAAAAATATTGGGTTGGGAAACTGAGACGTCTAACCTGGATTTCTGAGGTGAAAAGAGACTGACGTGGAACTTAGAGGATTGGAGTTTTAAAGTGACTGGAAGCCGTAATCAACACAGAGCGTATGACCGTCGTCTTTTTATAAAAATTGTAACACAATTAACACAAAAAATGAAAATAAATTAATTAAAAAGCATAAAAAAGGCAAATTACCTTTACTCGTTCAGTTTACTCTCTGTTTTTAAAAAAAAGGTAAATGGCTCCTGCAAATTACACGTTGGAGATGACATTTTGAAATGCACAACTATGGAACATGCCTGCTTTTATAAGGTGCTTAATGGGAGCATAATCCATGTGAATGTATTTGGTTTGCACCTGGATTGCAAAACCTTAATTTGGCATTGTGGCCCTTCTCTGCCTTCAAAATAATTGCAAATGTGCCAGAGTGGTCAATCAAGAAGTAAGCACATTGATCCTGATTTACAAAAGCTTTTTACAGTGGCACAATCCATTGGAAAACATGCTTTGTAAATCAAGCCCATTATGTCTTGTATGTTTGACTTGTTCTATTGCTCAGCCTAAGATAAACTGCCCTCCTTTGCATTTTGTAGATGGCATTTACTATTGATTCCTATGGAATACACCAGTTTTTCTTAGCAAGTGCTGCTTGCAGGCATATTACATCGGAAATCATTTATTTTATGCATGCTTTAAAAACTCATGCAGTTATAAACCCAGAAGGCATTTGAATGAGGAGGAAGCGTACCCAGTGTAAATGAAAGAATCGACTGTACCCGCCTCCCCCTTCAAAAGTATAGAAAATCTTTTTCTGGAGTGTAGAAATAAGATGGAGATAACTTACTCATGCCTTTAAACCTTACCTTTGTACTCTACGACTAATGCGGTGATAGTGGCTAAACGATGCATCACAATGAGATGGGGATGGCCTCAGCGTCCAACCTAGGAAGAGGGGGTTGACTTGTTTGGATATAGAACAATGGCAAAACATATCAAAGTTTGAGGATGATGGGAGCATGAACACTCACTCATTTATGAGGGGGTTTGATTTGTCCGTAACTCGGGTCGAGGAGCATGCAATTCCCAGATGGATAGATTATTCCTCCTAAATATACAATGTAACACAGGACCTGGACACATTCGTCAAATACAAACAAATCAGTTCCCTACGTTTCTGTGGGAAAATGTTCAATATTGTCGCTCACATATGAGATGAAATCAAACCTTCTGCCTCAAACACAACTACTAGTCCTGTTCCAAACCAGGAATCAGGAACAAAGTAGGAAGGGTTCAAGTCGTGAAGGGTTCTCTTTCCATTACAGAAAATAGTATTATTACAGCGCAAAGGTGGTCAAAATATTGGACGTGCAGGTTCTTCCTTGAATTTGCTCCCCATCCAACCTTGTTGAATAAAAAACACATGCCACACAGAGAATTCAGAGGTCTGCGAATGAATACAAATATTACCCAGTGTATAAACATCATTATATGGATAAGAAAACAAGGGATGTTACCTATTGGGTCGGGAATACCACCTGCAGAAATGCAAAAAGACTAGTAGAGAGGTTGTTTATAGGGCCGCATTAATATCTTTAATATCTTTAATGAGAGAGTGATTACATGTGGGAACCATAATGAATGCAGCTTTTCTTTCCCTCACAACATCCCATACTCTCTGAATATGATTTTGTGTGCCTTTTCAGCTTTTTAAAATGACTCTTTATCCCCGTATATCGTGTCTCAAGGAAATGATTAAGACAGGTGGAACTTCACTGAAGAGGAGACACACATGTGCTTGGAATGTTGTCTGCCCAAGCTGCAATGCTCCCTGAACTATTCAGGAGAGGATCTTTGACTTTGTATGTGAGGCTGTCTTCTGCAGTATCTGCACTATGACAGCGAAATCCTCTCAGGTATCCTGCTGTCTATATTACCACATTAGGATTCAGAATGTCCAAGCGATGAGGGAGGGACGCTACACATGACTCCTGTTTCCCAATGACACAGCCACAATGGCGCATGCTCACCCCTGCTGTACATGAGGTAACACACACTTATACATGTGGTGGTACTCCAAAGTGCTCGGCCAAGCAAACAAGTACAGGTTGGACTGTTGCCCCTTTCTCTAATTCCAAATGCTTTGGTCAGCCAAACATAGTACAAAAAAATGTTTCCCCTTACTTTGCACTTTATATTGTAGAAACTATTCCTTTGGATTCAACATGAAGGCTGTGACAAGAGCTGAGTCATCTGGGGAAACAGTGTGAGCAATCTAGGTTCTGGCTTCGAAAATCAGATCATTAATATATTAATTGGACTGTGTCTGTGTACTGTGCATGGAGAGGAAATGAGCCAGGTTAAAAAATATTATTTTTGAATGGGAAAGTGCAATTGAAAGAACGTTCTGTAAATCAGACCGCGCGTGTGTGTGTGTGTGCGCGTGTGTGTGTGTGTGTTACGTATATGTGCAATGAGCGTGTTGCCTTGCTGTCAACCATGGGAATGGTGGCCATCTTATATATGCTTGCAATAGATGGATTCTTCACCTGAACTTGTATGCCTCTGCCTGCCACTGGATCATGGCATTGCATGGGCCTCCCTGTTCTGATTTGTACTTTGAAGTCTCCCCTGGTTTAACCAAGAGCTCCTTTTAATGCCTTTCTAGTATTGGTTTCTTCTCAAAATAAAATCTTCATGTGTTTTACCTTTTAGAAAGTGCCCTAGAAGCATTTCTCATAATCAGGTCATATGAAGATTGATCGGAATATTGTTTAATATCAGTAATGTAGCTGGCATTTAAAGTCCTCACATATTTTCTGGCGTGCCATTTTTATTCGTCCACCGCAAAGAAACCCAGAATTTACAGAACCACAACCAACCCACGGTTGCATCGCCATGTTATTTCTTTAAATGTAAATGAGTGCAATCAAGACCGTTCGTATATGCACCGGGGCATTTTCTACCGCGTATTGCAAATGCATTCAAGATGTTTTTCGTCCCATACCATTAATGGCAAGTTGAAATGTTTCGGTTCATTTCTAAAATGCATGTTTCAATTTGTGCCATCGCTGCTCGCTCGCTAGGCACTGACATCTGAAAATAGTTCAGCCCCTCAGTGACATTCCCAATGAATTCTACATGAAACACTCAGTGTGGCCTATGCTTTGACATATTAAAAAAAAAGAAAAACAAGAAAAAAAAATCTCAGCTGTGCTCCTCTGTTTAGGTCAAGCTTCTAAAGGTGTTAATTTGCAAAGGTATTTCTAAATTACCTTTCAATATTTTGCTCAGTTACTGAATAAGTGTTTATGAAGCACTTGAGAAAACCGTAGCTAGTAAATGTTTATTCAGCCTTTCACGTTTGATCTCACTTTGTACAGTCTTTATACCAAAGCTGGAATCTATTTTCAGTGACTGCATATAAATGCAGCACACGCTCTGTGGCCTAACAGATGCCATCTGTAAAAGCATTTATTTTAAATTAGTGGAATAAGTAATCAAAAGGGCTTTGTACTTAATGCAAAACTTTTGGTGGTTATTAAATGCTCATTAGTGGGTGTTTTTGCTGTATGACTGTCAAAATCAGCAGGACATTTATGTTAGATTTCCTGAGTGAGTCAAGATTGAATATGATTTTAGATCTTAAATAACGCAAATGAACGCAAGCTTTTTTTCAACATGTCCAGATGTTCACCAAACTGAATACCCTTAAATGCACGGTTCTATAGCCACTTTAATGTTCCTAACAATATTGCATTGCAACGCAGATTTCCTTGTTTAAGTGTTTAACATCTCCCTTTGTACATTTCCTCATCTGCACCACTTAAAACGATTCATAGTTTTCAGCAATCTAAGCTAACAAACGCATATCAGCTGCTTCATGGTCTTGACTTTGCAATATTACCACATGCAGATACTGTATTTTCATGTATCGAATACCATTCAGACGTTTCGATTTACCAGATAATTCTGCTTAGCAGATATTTATTATTTAATGTCAGGGGGAAGCATATTTCCAAAGTAAATGTACTGCTCAGATGGTCAGAATGCGATGCATAAGAGCACCTTACAATATACCCTGACAACTCAAACTATTGTATATTTAGGATTGTTTTTCTTGATCTGGTATGATAAATGTAGACACTAAGTGCCCGATTCATGGAATCGGGTGCACAAATGGCGCAACTGGGTGCAAATCCTCCTTCGTCGATTCACGGAATCGAAAATGCTGGACTATTCCAGGACTTGCGTGGAGTTTGTGCAGGCTCAACAGGTCTCTATGAGCCGTTGAGTGCCTCGTGCGAGACACCACTCAGAGCATGGGCATGGCTTGCGCAGACAGCTGGGAAGGGGGCTGAACACAGAAAATTGGGAAGAACATGAGAAAAAGTGGGTGTTCCGAGGGACGTCTTGCAGGCAGTCCCTCGCATGCCCACAATTGCGCCAAATGACATGTATGCAACCGGGGTTCTGATCTAATTTAGGGGTGCGCGTACGCAGTGTAGCGGGGTGCAGGTACAGTTTATGCCGGTTTGCATGCATATATTCCTAGTTAAACCCGAATTACGAATTTTCATATGCATGTTGTCTGGGTGCCTGCAACAGTTACAGGGGACCCTGCACAGGGTTCCCGGGATGCAAGCCTGCTTGCAGGGGACCCCATGCACTGTTTGAAGGGTGTGTGTATTCGTCCCTCAGGGAGCTTGCAAAGGTAGCTGTCTTGGCTGTTTATGCTGTGCGTGGGGCGTGTTGGGGGCATTCCAGGCGCGACTTGCGAATATGGTTACTTTGCGCAGTACATTCCATGAATATGTGGTGCACATATTTTTTATTCTGTGCGCAGGCTCACGCGGTATGTTCTCGGCGTGCGTTAATTGCAGGGGAAAGGCACACTTTTCCAAGAATCGGCACCTATATGTGTCATTGAACATTGGCATTTGACACAGAGGAAGCTGTTAACAAATGTGTACATGGATACATTTTCAAACTTAAGGGGTCAGAATACAGGTTGCCTTTGTACAGAAAAAGGTGCAAATGTATTAAGCATTTGTTTTTCACCTTAGAAAATGAGGACTTGAGGAAACAGGATGTTCCCTAATCTGAATTATTCATAAATGCCTTCACTAGGGCAAAAATGAAGCATACTATTTAATTAAGTATGTTTAGTGCGTATCATGAAAAGAAATGTTGTAATGGCATTTCTTCTTGAGTCAAATGGCAAACAAAGAACAAAAGACTGTTAAAGTGTTTGGATGATACAGATTGTTACTATGGCATTAATCCCCCATTCCAAGGGCTGGCCAAGTTATCGGTGCAAGCAAAGCGAAGGCGAATAACAAGGGTTTCGGGCCATTACCCCATTCCAGCACTTGGAATGGGAGATTAGGCTATTGACCACCATGGTTGCCAAAGCGGTAACCGGGGGTGCTAAATAAGTATTTTCCTCCGGGCACGTCCCGTTGTACGAAGCAAAATACTTTTCCAAGATGGCCATACAGAGCCCCTCTTCCCTTTCCACGGCAGCTAGTGGGAGCCGAGAAGAAGGAGCGGCTGCAGTAGTGAGTGCTGCTGCAGCGGATATAAGGTAAGTGGGCGGTGGGAAGATGGGAAAAACAAAAGAAAAAGGGACATAGGGGGGAGGAAGATGGCAGGGGGAACCAGCAGTCAGACTGTTTAGAATGTGGACTGAGATTGTAGGTTTCAGCCCTTTTTCCTAACCACCTGATTGGCTCGATCCCCCGCCAGGGTGCTAATAAACCTGTTTGCTCCATTCCATATTGTATAAATAAAATTACATTGTTCACCCAAATGTTAGATAGTCTTTACCTCACAAGTGAAAACTGACAAAAACATAAAAAGTATTTGTCAATATGCCTTGCAATATGTCCAACAATGCCGACTAATGATGAGAATGATTGCATAGCCATTTTTGATGAAAGCACATTTCCATCATACTGTGATTTCATAAAAGGATTTAGGCGTTGATGCATTATAATCAGATTTGTTTTAACCTTCCATTACTGACAGTTCACTATAGTGATTGTAAAGGTGCAGAAGTAAGACTCAGACACAATGGTGGCTTTATTGATTGATACAGACTGGGAAAATGCCTAACTAGCCCTAATACTAAGAGGGGTTTCCCTTCCTTAAAGGAATCTAAGGGGTGCGTCCGGATGTCAACTAAAAGCAAGTCCAGCGTTGTGCCCAAAAGCAGCCTAATTCTAACCCTCACACTAATAACTAATTATGAGGTGAAAAGGGGATTGTAATTCAGTAGAGAAACAAAGTTCCAAAATTAAGGTGCCCAAGAGAACATCCACAACCAAAGTTCAGGAGTATCTCCCTCCTCCTGACAGTTGTCAAAGTCTCAAACAAATTATCACGCACCAGGATAAATGTCCCCCTTCCCCGGGTTCACTTGCAGGCTTCTCAAAATGTTCCACAACTACTGGGGGGTGCGTCACTTCCTCAGTCTTACTTAGGCAAACAAGACACTTCAGCAATTGATGGGGACATACCTCTCTTTCTCTTCCCAGGCTTCTCTGATGGTTTTGGGGTCCCAGACCCTGCTTGGCAGATCTGGTTTCCTGCTACCTGGCACTGTGATGAAGAAGAGTGATCTTAATGTTTCTCCAAGCTATGATGGGTCATGACCCTGATTGGTAATCCTAGTTTCCTTCTACCAGGGACTACAATAAAGAATAGGAGTTTGGATGATTCTCCAAATTCAAGTGCTTCCTTGGCCCTGGGTGGCAGACCTGGTTTCCTTCTCTTACAGGTCCTTTAGACCCAAACAAAGACTTGGTTTACTCGCCTGTCAAGTACTGTCTCCTTTTTTTTGTTGCACTCACAGTTCTCCTTGCAGTCTCTTCATTTCACATGCAGACTTGGTTTACTCGCATGCCAAGTACTGCTTCTCACACAAAGTTCATCAGTAGTTTCAAAATATGGGGCCTCGATCCTTCTCTTAGACTGATGGTAGTACTCAATTGAACCCGGTTTATTCTTGAAGGTTTTCTCAAAAGTCTCTCTTCTGTTCATCAATTGGTTCTTTTTGTATCACTTCTCAATGGGTGCGGGTCTGCTGCACCTTTTTGGTCCCCTAAATTACTGTATTAGCCACCCATGTACATGTATGGTCTTGGCCATACAACAGCAGCTGCTTATGGAGTTTCCAATGCCTTGTCCATTTCTCTTGACAAGTTGGATGCATTTTGGGTCTGCAAACACTGCTCAGCAGTATCTCACCCTCTGTGCTGTAAGTGGTTTTCATGGACCACGCAGTCCTGTGTGGTGGCCATTGGCTGTACCCACCTCTGGTTTCTAATTGGATACCATTTGCCGGGGGGTGACCGTCTCTCCAGCATCTCCACAGCAACCTTCCTCCTGAATTCGGCTTCCTCTGCAGCGGCTTTGCAGTTGTGAAGTGTAGTTTTACACACAGACTGCTCCTGCAGTTCTGCTTGGGTCTCTGCTTGCCTCTTATTTAGTTTGACTTCCTCTATGGTGACTCTGCAGTTGGTAAGTGTGGCTCTCCACCCCTCAATCAAGTCTGCCGGTTGCAGACAGTCCCGGGTCCTCACAGCCTTCCAAACCTGTTGGCTTACTGGTCCGTTGCTCCTCCCTGGACAACACTTCCTGTTTTCCCCTCCTTTATTTCAAATACTGTTGGCCCAATAGGAAGTTGGTAACCACCAGACTGTTCAATGTGGTTCCCATAGACACTCTTCATGCGTCTGCACTTCTACCTCGTCACAGTACTGATCTTGCAGTTCTCTTGTGAGTCAATGGAGTTCTTCTTCATCACAGTACTGGGAAAAGGATCTTCACTTGGGAAATTCATATTCTTCCTCATCCCAGCAATGCCAAGGGGAATGGTAGCGTGACAATAACTGATGTCCCTATTAGGATAGGGGTTGTTGTTTTGGTTGTAAAAAAGGGGTCTAAGGACAAGTGATTGATGGGTATACCATGTTCTCTTCAGATAGTCATCCCTGTCCCACATGGTGATTGTTACGCTCACCTGGTATCCACTGGGACGCCGCCCAGCCGGGTTACTCGCTGATATGCTTCTCAGCTTTGCCCTGATGTGGTCTGCGGGGAAGGTTCTGCCTGAAAATACAGGAGGACTGTGTTCAAGACTGACCGACTGGGGTAAGTACCCTCCTCCGTCCTGCCTTCTTTGCAGAGGCGCGTTGACTTTCATGGGCGAGTGCGGTCCAGTTACTTCACTGACGCTGGCCCGTTTGATATTGTTCAGGTAGGTCTTATTGCTGTTCTTTAGTTTTGTTGCTATCCTGCATGCCTTTCTTTGTTTAAAATGTCTCTTTTTTCTTCCTAGGTATGCGAAGCTTCAGCGCGGTGAACCGGCTGGTTGAGCCCCTCTGGTAAAGGATGCGCATTAAGAGCGCTATGATGCGGTAATTAAGTGCTATGCGCAGCGCTGTGAAGTCTTGCCTTTGCTAACCTGTGTTTTCCTTCCTTGTAGGTCGCGGTGTTCTTCAGCGCGAGTGGAATGTCTGGAGTGGTGCCAGCCGAGAGGCGACCAGCCAGGTAAGCCTTTTGAGCAGTTCGTAATTTGTAAACTGCTTTCTTTAATGTTTCCTCTATCTTCCTCTTTCAGGTCGTTCTGTCCGGGAGGCGTGCAGATTCGAGGAAGATGTTCTCAGTAGCTGCGAGTGTTTAAAGATGAAGACTGCAGGTAAGATGCTGCTGCTAATGATGTTCATTTTGTCTCCTTGTAGGTTCTGCTTCTCCGAGGTTCAAGGGAATAGCTGGACATGGTGAGCGTCACGTTGCAAGCTGCAAAGTAACACAAAGCGTGTTGTCTTGCTCGGGTGTGGTTTAAATAGCCCCAACAAAATAGTCCAGGTAAAGTAGTCCCTAGGCTACCACATGCAAAACACTAGACTGCATAGCTTGGTTCTTAGGAACCAAGCTATGTGGATGCCTCCATGTTGGCTGACAATACAATAAAGTAGTTCCCAAGCACATTGTTTTTCATGGTGTATGAGCCTGGCGCCATAGGCGCCAGGACTGGCCCCATGAGGGCTTTTGAAGAGGATGCCAGGCTCTAGAGGCCCGAGTCCTGACTCCACCTGGCCAATGGGTTTGCCAGAGGGGGTTTTGGGTGAGGGTCGTGACAGTGATCCTTCCCCATGAGATCCTCCCATTGAGTACCACCCCCAGGGGGACTATCGGGTAGCAGCCTCACTTCCCTGGCCTAATGAGGAGGGGCTCCCAGTAGGGGACAAGGGGCGATATCCGAGGGTTTGTCACATAATCTATAGTCTGTTGAATTTTCTAATGAGTAGCTGCATTCATTAACTTATGAATCCCAAATGGGGAGATACAAGTTGTTGTTTCTTTAATGAATGAGGGAATAGTAGCAAAGTACTGTAAAACGCTTGTCTCAGCAGGAGTAAAAGGATCATGTGACAAATTGAGAGTATTCACCCCTCCTCCCATGGGGGAGCCACCCAACACCTTTGAGGCTAGTGAGGTGTGCCTGCTTTGCAAGACCCTCCCTAGGGGTCTGGGCAAGTTGGACCTCACTGGGAGTGACCGCCCTCTAGGGGATAAGGACTCTCATTCCCACCAGGAACTCTATATTCCAGCAACACTATCTGCACTATATGGGATTGCCTTCAGTAACAAATAATTTGCTTTCCTTTTGTTTGACTTTAGGTAATGATGGATGAAACGTGATGCATGGAGGAAAAAATAATGCCCTTTTGAGCGGGAACTTGTATGTAACCAGGACATAGATGAGAGCAAGTCATATACAGGGGGAGCCCTCTGATGTACCTATTGCCTTGGTGGTGTGGAGTAGGGTGGAGCCACGGAGTCCACGTCAATCTGAGAAGCTGAGAACACCAAATAAAGATGACAGAGGCCCTGGGTAGCGAACAGCAGAGGGGATGCTGCTATGGCAGAGTCTTGGACACCGTCCAATGTGGTGACGTGACCACAGACAAGCTGTGGTGGGCCTGTGGTCCGATCAACAATGCTGAGACCAGAGTAAACAGGAGAGATGAAGTCTCTGATTGGTAGACCTACGCCGAGCACAGCAACACAGTGAAATGCTGAGAGCGAGTCTGCCATGAAACCAAGAGAGAGGAGATGGAGAGGGAAGCAAACTGACTTGTATGGATGCCGAGCCCCGAAACGCCACCCGCGCTCGGAGAAGGTAATGCAGTGGAACAGAGAAGAGGGAAGCAACCGGGACCAGACGCATTAATGGGAAGGAACTGCAGGGTGACTTTGAATCATTGAGAAAGTTAAAAAGTATACTTTCTGGTGAACATTGGAATACATTACCATCAGACTGTCAAAGGCACTCTGAATTAAGTCCAAGTATCAATCCGAGAAATCTAAGAAAAAGAGAGGGGAACCAAATAAAGAGGTGCCAGGAGTGGTGTTGACACACCACTTTTATAGGTATATGAACTCAAAATGAAGGAGAATTGACTGTAAAGAGTCTGAAGGACTAAATGTAAGTAGACAAACTGTATGATTGTACATTCAGAAAAACAGTGAAGAGGATATTGAGTACATTGATATGTCTCGCACCTTCTGGAGTACCAGACCTTTGAACATAAATCAGGAGCTAGAGCAGTTAATGAAAAAGACACTGGGCCTCCTTGCAAGGTTGGCGGTCCAGTAATAACGATACTGGTAAGATTGCCGGTACTGTTGTTACTGGACCGGCAAACTACGAGGTCTGCTTGCGGGTGCCTGTCAGCCCGGCAGGCCTGACCTGCCGGGTGGAACGGCACCCGCGAGCAGACCTACATGGTAGCACCAGCACCGTTATTCACAGTGCCGGTGCTACCAGCCTCTTCATTGCCATTGAGTCCTATGGGGCTCAAATGGTAATAGGGAGTAATAATTACAGGCACCCAGCAATGGGCAATTACCGGGTCTGGCGGGGCCAGAATGCCCCGGTAATTGGCTATTGCTGGGTGCCGATAATTTCATGACTCTGTGTTTACCGGCACAGCTACTGCCATTGTCATAATGAGGCCCACAGTGAATCATGAAGACTAGTCTTGATTTACCTGTTTCCAGCTAAGTGGCATTCTCAGACTTGTTGCATTTTCACAAACACTGAAACAAAGTTCTGAGACATCCAGCCAAAGGGAAGGTGCCAAAAGAAATATATTTTGGCAATTTATGAGTTATTAGTTCAAGTGGTAGGGTCAGATAGAAGTAGGGTTTTGGACCAAGGACATTTTTCTTTGGACTTGTGATGACAGACCAGCACACTTAGTTAGTTTGGTTGGGCGGGAACATTCCTGTAGCAATAGAACAAGTTAGGCATGTTTGTCATTATTTAAATAATACACTTAAAATATCCAAGGTGTGTTCGGCTCCTTCTGACTCGCCACAATGAGTAGATGCTAAAACTCCCAATCAGCCCTCACACTTCTACAAATCGAGAGCCAACACACTCATAAAGGTAAAACAGGCACAGTCAAGAGATATACCTCCTTCACCTTTTGTGATAACGTAGGCCTCTGACCTTTCACAGCCAATCTCCCTAGCATCTGTCTTCCTTCAGCACTTCCCTCGGCACACCCTCCGCACTGGAGATTCGCACTTTCCACTCAGTGTCTCCTGGCCGCATAGCACTTACCACACCTAGCACTTCATCTGTGTCTCACCTTCGAACACCGACACCACAGTACCTATCCCACTGCCGTCTTCCTTCCTGCACTTGCATGTTCTGAACAGAATTTATTTCCTGTATAACCACCTACCAAGCATAAATAAAAAAAATACATTTCTACACTAACTCTGACTCCTCTCCTTCTCAATAGGATCAAAGGCCTTCAGAAATGCAGCACCCTGGTTTGATGCCTACTTCTCTGTGAACGGGTGTGCTCTTGGTTGCAAAGGAATAAAGAGAGACACCCCACCAGACTGTCATTTTGAAAGTAAGGCCGGGTCCTACCTGTCTTGGGGAATACACATAATCCTTCCAAATCTGAACTGGACCCACAGGGCTGTCACATGTGTAATATCAATTTAGTGTGACTGTGATAACTCTGAGAAAATGCTGGTCACCATACCTTAACTCGGTATGGCTTATATTTGCAGATGCATGTGTGGAACAGGGGTGCATATTTTAAATGCAGCCACTGTGGTGCAGAGACCTAGGTTTCACTGCAGATGTCAAGAGGGCACTTGTGACCTCTGAACTTGCTCTGTATCATTGGTAAAGCAGGAGCTGCGAATCAGGGTAACAATGCAACAAAACACAAGTAAGCACTATGCTTTTTGGCATAGAGCTTATGAAAGGGGAATCTAAGTAGCAGATGTCCCTCCCTGCAATTACCTGCATCATTGTATCAATCTATTTTTATAAAAGTGAAAATATGTGGGTTTGTTTGTGGCATAGCAAAGTGTTTTTCGGTATACAATTTCACAATGTTTCACCAATCTGCCCCAGATTGTGCATAGTTACCTGATAGGATGTTCTCGACAACACTCGCTACATGCCATTTGGACACCCCACCTCATTCCCTGGATGTCAGCAATAGTCAACATTTGTTTGTAGGTTTGTGGCATGGGGACGCATTGTTCCTTATACAATTCCACACCGTTTCACCAATCTGCAACAAGGTTTGCCTAGTTACCTGTTAGGACCCTCCGGAACAACACTGGCTACATGACATATGGACACCCCAGCCTGTACTCGGATTTCATCAAATGTCAACATTTGTTTGTGAGTTTGTGGCTTGGCAAAGCGTTGTTCCTTATACAATCCCACACTGTTTCACCTATCTGCACCAATTTGTGCCTAGTTACCTGTTAGGGCTCTCAGACAATACTGGCTACATGACATATGGACACAGCCCCTCGTTCCCTGGATTTCAGCAAAAGTCAAAATCTGTTTGTGGGTTTGTGGTTTGGTGAATCATTGTTCGTTATACAATTCCACACTGTTGCACCAATTTGCACCAAATTCTGCATCATAATCAGTTTGAACCCCCTGGACATTACTGACTACATACCATTTGGACACCCCACCCCTTTCCCTGGATTATAGCACCTCCACACATGAGACGGTTGCCTAAAATCAGCGAAGCATCAATGTGGTCGTAGAAGGACCTCAACCCTAGAATGCACAGTTTTGGGGACAATTGCACCACAATGCACTCCAATGAACTGCAGCACGCCAGGGAGAGGTGACAAGTGGGGAGAGAGCACAGAGGTTCCCAGTATGCAGCAGCCTACCAACTCTCGCCTCCCCAAAGGCTGCTCCGGAGTATGTCAGCCAGCCACATGCGCCCATTCTCAGTACAGTTTACTTCAGGGTGCAAAGCACATCAAGTGATAATTTAATCGGAACAGCGACCTGCAGGATTATTGATTTTCAACAATTGAAGAGAGTGTTATTATGTCTGTCTACAGAACGCGTTCGGAGAACGGGTACTTTTGCTAGTTATGTAATAAAAATAAAAAAGCCCAGGGCTTGCACACCCTTGCCAGATGGCAATTCATTAGATTGCTCAAAAAAGGTAAAGTTAGACGTTTAGAAGTTTTGTTGCTTCCAACAACTCCAGTGCAACCTCTTTGCTTAGCTCTCCAGCATAATGGACTCTCCCGAACACACTCAGAGCACTTTTTGAATCAAACAGTGCAACCTGACAAATGCCAACATCAGCACGTGGCTGAGACATAATACATGTCCTACCTTCTTTTTAACTGATGTATTAATATAAGTGTACTGTCATATAATACAAGCTACAACGACAAAACAAAAAATGCAATGCATTGTGAATGAACAAGGCTAAAATCTAAAGGTAATGAAGAACATTAGGTACCTACAGAAATTGATTAGTTCTTGTGCCTGTGTGGCACAACTATCTTCTTGTATTTTCCGTTCACTTTTTTTTAGATCTGGTGGAGTTCCCATGTCCATTTCCTTTTGGAATATGCTTCACAGTTGGTATTCTGATGACCCAGGGTACTGCCCCATGATTCCAAACCTTTCAATTCACAGTTTTAATGGAAGACTTGGTCACTCCCACACTTTTTAGATCATCACTACACTTGGATTTTTCTCAAGGTACTATGTGGAAGCCTAATGCACACATTCTGCACAATGGATTTGACGTTCACTGACATTGTGTGGTGGTATCAATCCTTCTGCTATTTCTGAGACTGCACAATCCTGAGCTTGATAAATATTATGCCGCACTTGATATTACTTCTCGCATTCCCACCTAACCTGAGTGGCATCTGAAATCCTTGAGTCCCTTTCACTCCTGAGTCTAAACGGAGTAAAACAAGTAGGTGGTCTGCTTACACACCTTATCGGATTGCAACAGTTTCATGACACCCTCATTGCAGGGCATCCAGCTGTTATGAGAAATTGAATAGTGTCTTTGATAAAACTGTTGAATCTCCCAAGAAGGAAAAGCAAATGGGCTTCATGTCACAGTCATGTGCCCAGTCCTTCATCATTTCAAAAAATCATTCATTTCTTATGATTGCAGCTGGTACCATTGTCAGTCAAAAATGAACTGTGGAAACTCCTACCTCGCTGAATATGTTTTAAATTAAAATAATGGCATTTATTTTTAAATGGAGAGTTCTGGCATACACTTTAGCCCTGGCCAACATCTGAAATAATCAATTAACAACAGAACGCTGCTTCGTTTTGTTTATATCGAAGAGACTTGTTTGTAAATTCTTTACTTTGTTTTAGAAAATGTGTGAGTGGGGTGCACATCCTCTGTTGCGTGCTTCTGTGCTGGGCACAAGAATGGGACTTAGAGAAAAGGACCAAGGATGTATAGCCGTCTAGCCGTCAGTGAGGGCTGCTCTCCCTGAGATCCACAAGTGGTTTTGTTCAAAACTTCAATTTTTTTTTAATTTTTTATATCCAATAAAAGTAGTTATCAAATTGAGTCCTTTAGTGTGACTTTCGCAATAAACTGTATTTATTCAGTTGTTCATTCGTGCAGATGCATAATGTGCCAATACATTTGGTACTCTACTTAATCCTTCACCAGGGTATAATTCGGTAATCTGTTTATTACTACAATGGCCAATGGAATCAACCATATTTATGTCAAAATGCAATTAATCATCCATCAAAATATCAGAAAAGACCAAATCAGTCAATCGAAAAATACTCAAGATAAGTCAAACATTGTATCAAATACCCAATGTCATTATGCCGCCATGTTAATAGACCAGTCAGCAATAAATATATTTTTTGGAGGTTTGGAGGGTGCATAATTCTGTAGTGGTGGGCTATGCCCAATAGTGGTGATGATGGTATTAAAATTGTGTTGACGGCTTGTTGTCAATTGAGGTTAGAATTTACACTGCCCTCCCCCCTCACCCCTGGGGATCTAAGATCCTGGTGAGACCCTATGCTCCTATCCCATCAGTTAACCAACAGTTGGAGGGATTACTGACATCCAATGGGGATGCAGCCCACCAACAGCATCTGATGGACTGGATGATACTGCATATTGACTTCCAATATTGCCTGCACCTCTTGCAATCGACAACACAACTGAGTCTGGTGTGTGTAGCTTGTTGGTGAGTAATATTGTTGGGTCTGAGAAACATCTCAACAACACTGAGTGGTGAAGGTTCATGTGGGATTTTGACTTTGCATGTTTATAAGAGACACGAGCGATGGATGCAGTGGATTTCCATGGATATTTATCCATTAGTATACCAGCACAAAGGGAATCCAAGGGGGGATCCAAGTTAGGTCTCTTTGAATGGGTTAATTTGCGCTCGGACTGGGTCATTGAGAATTGCAGTACTGGCTCCCCGGACCTTCAGTGTCTAAGTGCTAAAATCGGGACAAATCATTATTTACTGGTTTTCAATTATAACAATCGACCTTAAGGATTTACCCTACTTAGCACCCTTAAGTTGACCCAGGAACTCATTCAGTCCCGGGAACATAGTCACATAGTACCATAGTACACCCGCATGTTTTGGTCATAGGTGACTTCAAATAACAATTCAAGCAAATGATCTGCCATATGTTACTGCCTAATATCATGAGCATATGAAACTTAGCAGGTTCCAATAATCACATAATACGGGAGTTTGACAACATAGTAATTTCCCTTTCCACCCTCCTGACTCTGCCAGCAAATGACGTCAGACAATCAGCCTATAAAAAGGATGGCTGGTTTGATGACGACTGCAGAATCTCTGGGAGGGAACTGATGTTATGCCTCGTGAAGGATGTATGTGCTGATATGTGTCACTTACACACAGCTAGAGGTAATTATAAAGCCCTGATTGAAACTAAAAAGAGGAATTATGAACACACTAGATGGGATAACATGTTAGAGGCAGTATCAAAAAGAGATTCTACCTTATTCTTGAAGCTTGCTGCCGATAAGGACACAAACAGTGCAGAGGAACTACACTGCAGCATTGGGTCTGAAGTACGGCAAGATCACTTTTATAGGTTTTACAAGGCACCCACTGTCACAGTTGAGGCCCCTATCCGCTTACTATTGACAACAGGAGGGTCATCGCCAATGATGGGGAGGAACTGTATCTTTTTCACCGTAGGTGAAATTATCAAGGCCTTGGTTATTGCAAAGTCTTACAAGGCTCCATGGTCAGATTTTATACCTATTGAGCTATTTAAGAGATTAATTACTCATATGGGATCTTGTCCTATTCAAACCTTTTAAAACAGTGGTTGAAACATGAACTATCCAAATTTCATGACATCATGCTGTTATTGTTCCGAACTACAAAGAGTCCTGGGTAATTACTACCCTATCTCACTTCTAGAAAACATTTCCAAAGGTAGTTTTGATACATCTACAACCTTGGGTGGTTGAGCATGGGGTTATTAACAATCTCCAAGCTGGATTCAGAGAGGGTCTGAGCAATAGCGACCAGAGTTTCCATTTATTCCTGGTTCTACAGACTTACACAGTAAAAAAGAAAGTGTATGTTTATGCAGTCTTTGTGGACTTGAAGAATGCTTTCGACATTGTCCCCTGTGAACTTGTATGGCAAGTCTTCATGAAAAAAGGGCCACCCCCTCAACCTATTGTCCACTATTTGCCAACTGTATAATGACAATAAAGCAGTTGTGCATTGGGGTTTGAGCAGCGAAGCAACTGTCACATTCAAAGTAGAAAGCGGAAGGAGGCAGAGCTGCCTCCTTGCCCTGCTCCTCTTTATTATCTTCATAGATGAGGTTATTACTGACATTGTTTGGAACTGCCAAGATTTGAGGGTGATAGATATCAAGTTCTTTCTTTGCTGATGATGCCATATTGTTAGGTACTTCATCAATTGTGCTTACATTGACCCTAAACAATCAGAGGAAAACACAAGTTATGGTCCTTCATCCAAAACTTGCCAAGCATCATAAACTGGTTGTGAAGGCAGATGGCTGCAAACTAGAACAGGTCCTACAATTTCATTACCTAGGAACTCAGTTCCATGAAAATGGTCTATGGCTGTACTAGCTAACCAAATGATGTGAATCCTTGGAGAAAAACAGCGGGGGATATGGAAGTTCACGCTGAGTCACAGATGCATGTCCGTGACTCCTGCCTTTGCGATTTATAATCTGCAGGAACTCGGTCTGCTTGATATGGTGTGGGCATTTAGGACCATTCAAACTGTTCAACCCTGAAAATTGCCGAAAACAAGTTCCTAACATTGCTATTGAGGCTCGCAAACAGTTTGCCAAGCGCCTCATTCCACATGGAGTGTGGTATGAACCTTGTATCTGATATCACTTTAGACCTATACGTTATTGGACGAGACTTTAGAGTTCCCCGGAACTCGAGAAGTACAGCGAGGCCCTAGTTCATGTCGTCACCTCTGAAGGAGGTCGTTCACTTCCATGGGAAGTTCATGTCAAACGATGGTTGTCAGCCTTAGAATTGCAGAGATTGTGGCTAGATTAGATGTCTGTTAGTTGACCATATCAAACACAGTGAGAGAAATGTCAATTAGAAGGCTTGAGCAAGCCTTCTGCTCGTTGAGTATTGGTCAGATGTATTTGCAGGCCAAACCAGTATCAGGGTTTGAACCTTACCTTGAAATCATATTTCCATCCTTTGCCCATGCATTGGGCCTAATTACGAGGTTGCCAGTAAACCGCCGGTGCTACCGGTGGGTTGCTGCCAACCCCATAACACTGATTTCCCCACCTGATATAACGCTGCCACAAGGATATCACAAGTGGCGGTTTATTTTATTTATTTCTTGTTTATTTGTATAGCGCCTATACACAGACAAGTGTTTCAAAGCGCTCAAAGAGGTGAGGGGAACAGTGGGAGAAAAACAACAGTTATACAGAACCCTTGATTTTCTGAATGATACAGGCATGCACAGGGCATGGTAAGTGCATGAATAAGTGCGTATAAAAACATATAACCGTGAAGATAACTCTTTCATGTCTGCGAAAGTCCTTCATTTTTCCAAGTGCCTTACAAAAATAGGGTAAAGGTGGGTGGAAGGGGCAGGGTAGAACAGGCAGGCTGCTATACAATGCTAGGTTGAAGTGGAACAACAGTTATATAGCAGTGTGACATAAATACAGTGGAGAGGGGTGAGTGGAAGGGAGGGGGGAGAGGAGTGTAGGGAAGTCGTACTGCTGGGTATAACTTCGCTCCGAGTGGTTAAGCAGTTTTCAAGGTAAATGAATGGGCAGTAGGGTGGGGGAACAGGAGGATGGGGGGTTGGAACAGAAAGGCGGGACAAAACATCACATACAAGGAGGATAGAAGAAGAGGAGAGTGCGGGCAGAGAGAGTGGGGTAGGGTATGACGGCGAGGGGGAGGAGGAGGAAACAGGGGCAGAAGGTAGAGGCTGCAGAATGTTCAGCCAAAATCAGTTTGGCCAGACAAGGTGAAACACACAGGGCAGCTGGCACAGCCACGGAGGTGGGAGTCCAGATGGTGTGGAGTGAGCGGTGAGACAGATAAAGGTGTAGGATTGAGAGTCTGTGAAGATTTGTGAAAGGAACCATCCTTCAATGATAGCAGCTCTGTACAATCAGTGTGTCCAGAACGTGTGCAATTTACCACAGCCTCTGTGTGCACAACAGGGTGGGGTGTAGGCCAGGACACCAGAACCGGTCAAGCAACTGACAGGGTAACAGACAGGGCCTTCGTTGCGGGCCTTCGTTCGAACGGGCCGGCTCCTGCCTCCCAGTTTCTGGGATTGGCTAAAGAAGGGCCAACAAAGCCAATGGGGCACAGCAGTGGAGCAAGATGAAAAATGAAGCGGCCATCTTTGCAGGGCCTCTGGATAGATAAGCAAAGCAACATGCCAGGATTCCGGGAGAACCAGGGGGAAAGCACAATGATGATATTTCTGCACAGCATTGCAGAAAATAGGAAACGGATTGCATACAAGCAAATTCGCAATCAGATCTTTCTTTTTATTTTTAAATGCACGGATCTGTTCATCATTGAAAGTGCCGTTGCTGACAGTGCTGGTGCTTCAGTCAAATGGTCATACTATGGTCATAGTACGGCTGTCTGTAAAGTGTGCCCGGTATGTTGCTGCCGGCACCCTTATTTCCAGACCGCTGTACTTGGAATGAGGCCCATCGTATGTGGAAGTTCATTTGTGCATATTGAAAGCGCGGAAATTCATAAGAAGTTGGAGTGATCCCATTAGTGTCCCTAGCCCAGTCTGCAACCTCTGTGATGAATCAATCAGTTGTTTTTGTATGGCTCTGTACTGGATACAGAGCATTCAGAACAAAATATATGCTACCAATGCTTAGAGCCGCCCCACACACACGTGACAGCGGCTTTTTGTAAGGCAACTTCTGATCTTAACATTGTCTATTTTACTGCAAAGTATATTCATCATGCATGGTTGGTGAGGAAACGACAGATGCCTTAAGCGATAGCAATGTTTTTGTATCTATATATATAATATTGTATCATCTGCTACAGTTTAATTAACCGATTTTAGTGGAGTTTCACCTAAAGTTTTAATCCCCCAGTTTATATCACAGCACGGCCGCCGCATGTTGCATTATTCACTTAGAAGTGTTGATGAGCTTAATGTGCTTCCCTGTGATTTTTGTGTTTTTAAGGATTTTTATTTCATATATTGTTGTTATCGCTTATTGATACTTCTGATGACCAAAGTCGAATAAAGCTTTCATGAACTGAACTGAAAATGTCCAAGAAATAACATGCACTGACATTACACATAATGTACATATGAAATAAGTCAGCATTTAATTCTAATAGGCATTCTCAACTTCACTTAGAGCCTGATCCAGCTCACTAGTAGAGTAGTCACACATGCTTTACAAACAAGCCGGTTATGATTACATAAGAAATCAGTCAGGAAAGCCATGCAATGCTTACCTCTTCTTGTGCTGCTGCAAAGATCTGCACGAAAAGGTCGGGACGGATGAGGAAAACGTTATGCTAGTAAAAAAAGAAGCAACTAGTAGAAACAGATTGTTCAGCAGTGCTTTTATCTAAATAGAGAGAATCTAATCTGTAGGGACTAGGAGTATCATCGCAGGCCACTACAATGTGTTTCTGCACACTGCCAAACACGATTTTAAATCATTAAGTCATGTAGTACATATCCCATTGATACCTGAGATACAGTTATTTTGTATTAGTTGCCCCTTGCAACTGCTTCCAAAACAGACATTCAACACTTACCCTAATCAAGTTACATCAGGTTTGGCTTGTGATGTTCCCATGTCTGCAGTATTTGCGTACATTCTCTAACATTTGCAGGTTCTTCACATGTTGCTGTTGTCTTCTGAGCCTAACTGTTAAGAAACACAGGTGTTTTGCGAGCAAATGTTTCAATGTATGTTGTATAATTAGGTTGAGCCTTCTCCTCTCATAGTTGATTTTAACTAGGCTTTGAGGGACAGAAATGTAAGGTTAGCTGCTCTACAGATAATCCCGAAAGTTAAGGGGTCTTGGTCTTTTGCATTGATCCAGGCTTTCCGTTGGTGGGCCCTCTCTCTGATCTCTTTAAACATTGCTTAAATATTGCTTCAAAAGACTTAAATCAGACAAAGAAACTTCGGCACAAGGATTTGTAAGAATTTGGGAGCATCCCCCGATTGAATCCATTTGGTAAACCATGTAATTGTAGGTTATTTCTTTCATTATTGTTTTTAAGGTCTTCATTTGGCCTTTGAAGGGCCTTGGCTTTGCACTCCAGTGCGAACCCCCTATCTGACACATGTCAGAAATTGAGCAGTAGAAATTATCAACAATTTCTATAGAGCTGTTGTTTACCATATAAAACACAGAACACCTACTGTTTATGTCAAGGTTTATTATGAAAGGGAAGATTCGAGGTCCTGACTCCCAATTCAGTTCTGAAGGTTTATTACAGGGAACACTCCAGCCAGGGATTCCTTCCTCAACAATGAATGTGGCGTACAATAAAGCGCTTTTATTTTTAATAAGCCATAGGTTCTTTTATTTGAGTAGGCCTCCAACCCGTCTTGCACCAAACCTCCACAAACACCCCATATCACAATGGACCAGGAATCAGGCCGGGGTGTATCAATAAGATATTTATTAATGTATTATTTAATGGAAAAGGAAAATCAAACAATTTTACAGCCACTACTGTTGTGGTACACAATTGCACTAATCTGTACAAAACAATTCAGTGAAGAGGTACTGTTACAATTCTCACAATCTTTAAGGGCAACATAAAAAAGAGCAATTTTCAGAAAGGGATAACCCCAATGGTTTAGCACTCCCCCCTGCAACACTCAACCCCAAACATTAGCTAATTTGATTCCTTGGAATGGAAGGCAGTGGTAAGGAGTAGGGATAGAGAGAGGGTCGAATTTTGAGTAAAGCCCAACACCCCAGTATGGGAGGCCTGCTAAGAAAGTGAAAACACGTTTTTTTGATGAGCAAAAGGGCAGAATCGGATTTTGCTTATTACTCACATGGCTACCCACAACTGCTATGGGACCAAATAAAAGGAAATTCGTGTTGCTACACTTAAGTAGATAAGGAAGCTTAGACATTACTAATCAGCACACCAGGGCAACATGGAAATAAAGTAGGAACATTGATTTTTGGGGATAAAGCAAATGCAAAAGGAAAAATACAAACGGCAAATGGAAATTTGTTTTACACTGTATTTACAATGACAGGGAACTCAGGGAAGGGGTATGTAGGGTATTTTGTGGAGATTTGGGGCCTGACGGTATTTTATTACCGCCGAAAAATAACTTAGCAATAATCACTCTTTGTATTCAGATTTGGCCATGTGCAACAATAATACAATGGACATGCATTATTTCAGCACCCAGACCTGCATATTTGGTATACGTGGTTGGTGGTATTTTGGTGAGCATAATTCCCTTGTTTTATTTGTGGCCCCAATGTCCAGAATCCCTTATCTTTGCTTAGATTTTTCGTGTGATCACTAGAGAGACCTCAGACCTACATTTTAGGAATACCACATTTTCAGTGATAGTGTTGGTGTGCCACCATGGGCGAACTCACTGACTTATTTACCACAGAGAGCTATATATGGTAGTCTTGTGGTAATTTCCACTACCTTATATACGGTAGGGAGCTATGTTCAGAGAGTCTCTCTTCCCGTTGGCTCATGTACCTCCAACAAGCTATGCTACAGTCACTCACAATTATTCATACTGATTCTGACATGCACACATCTGTCTTAAAATGACCATTGCACTGTTTAAAAATCTCCCCACATCATCGGCATTGTAATGGTAAATAGTAAATACACCACCCGTCTGTTTTCAAATATTTTTCTGTATTATAAAAGTTGCATTTAAACACGATCTCATTCTTTACAGAAATAAATAAAATGGTACAGTAAAAGCATTGTCTATGACACACTGCAAAGAGAGTGGCGGAGAACAGAACTCAAATTGCAACATTGGTATTTGATTAAGACACGCACAGGAATCCCCTTTCCTACACTGACTGCATATTTTCGTGCACACACGGCTCCCACGCTTATGTAATTACCTTATCTGTTCAAAGTTTTCTTCAGCTGTTCTCCTTCGGAATGTGGTTCCCTTGAAGATTAACCCCAGTAAAAGGATCGCCTTTCCTTTTCAAACCGGGGTCATTGCCTGGAATTCTTAGCTTTTGCAGATAGGAATGCCTCCAACCAGGAAAAGGTCTTCCTCCCAGCTCTGCCAAATCTTGACTGTAGCAGGACGCAGGAATCTGCATTCAGTCAGGAGTCCCACAGCCAGGTCTTCTCCCCAGTAGTGCAGAAAAGTGTCTGCCTGTCTTTTTCCCCGATACTGCCCACTAAAACTTTCATCTCAGCCCTCTGTATGACGTGTCCCAATGAAATCCATCATCTCTCATCCTCCTACTCTCAACAATAGCTTCGCTTATACATTTGCAATTGTTGCAAATCTGACTTCCTTCTTCCTGCAGTTACTGTGCACAAAAACACGGAGAAGCAGGCAGAGAAGAGAAGAAAAAAAAATCTGCACACACATTTAAATGGCTTTCAGAGTATGCCTAATTCTGCAGTGGAGAACACATTTTATTAGTGGGTTATGTTAAATAAGGTTTTATTAGTCAGGTTAATGGTTAATAGGTTAGCTGTTAATTTTCAAATGTGTCTCTCGCACCATAGGCATTTCAGGTGAAAATAGTGTGCATTTTTAAATGAGCACGTGTGCTTTTAACTGTAAAAATAGATTTGCATCTTATATGTTAAAATCGTTTTTGACTGAATAGCCTGTCTTTCCTAGTTAATCTGGTAACCCATATAGCAATGCACCGCACCCTTGTGGTGGTGCTGCGAAAAACATTGCTACCTGTGCAGTAGTGCTGTACTCTGTGCTGTTTGCTACCTGTGTAGTAGTGCTGTACTCTGTGCTGTTTGCTACCTGTGCAGTAGTGCTGTACTCTGTACTGTAACACGCCAAATATCCTTACATATACCCTCCTTTTGTTTTTAGAACTTGGCTATAATCCAAGCCAATTCCTAAAAACAACTTGTTCTTCTTTTTTTTTTTACAATATAGCAATCCAACAAAATGAATATTCATGTGCATCAATGAAAATTTGCAATCAACATTTCATCTGAGTCCATCAGTTCATAAAATGTTCCACATTTGCCTTCTCAGTGGAAGTGGCATTACTTTAAGTTTAAATTTTCCAAGTCAATTAAAAACAACGAAATAAAACAACTAACTAAAACAAATAATTAATATAACAAATTAAAATAAATAATTAAAATAATAAATACGTGGAACTTCATATGCCGGAACTTTTGTTTTGTCTCTTTTGGTATGTCCCGACCAGCGATGTTATTCGGTTCATTCGAGTACTCTTTCATCTTGGCAATCTTGAATCCACAGTAGTCATCTCTTTTGGCATTCCGGTTATTTTGTCTTCACCTCCACCTGGAGGCAGGCATCTTTTGGTCTTCATCCAGGGGACTCCAGGACTCCATCGTCTCTCCCGTGGGCTCTGATCTCGGAACCTCCGATCAAATAATGTTAATTGTCTAAATCAAAATAGAAAATAAACAAATTAAGTACATAGCATAATACTAACTTCATCCTTTTGCCAAAAATAAAACATGCTTGGTAAAAATATTTCATTTTTTTTTTTTTTTCTGAAATTAAACACAAGTTAAAAAAAACAAGCAGATATTCAATATTTAACACACTTTCTCTCTGCACACCAACCATGAGCTTCCATTATATGTGCATTTATTTATTTATTTATTTATTTATATTATATATTTTTACATATATTACAGTGTTTATGTACCATCATAACAATCAACTTTTTAACTTCTTTGTCACTGCCTCCTGATTGTACCCATTTATTTTCTCTTTTTGTGTTCAAGGGATTTTATCTGTTTCTACATGCTCAAGCCGCCTGATCTCATGTCTGGGATGGCATGGTTTGATTTGATTTACATGGACAAATTGCTCTATTGCTGTTTCACCTTCATTTTTCAAAATTTTATACACTACAGGAGAGATCTTATCTATAATCCGAAATGGCCCCTGCCAGGCTGCTAGAAATTTAGAATTTTTCTGTTTACTTTTTCCAAAATGAAACTTGTACACCTGATCCCCTACACTGTATTCCTTTGCTGATGTCTTTTTATCATAATATGACTTTGCACTGTCAGCAGCTCTTTCCAGATTTCTCTGCACAAAAGCAAATGCATGTTGCAAATGCCTCCTCAGTTCATCAATATATTCATGAACTGTGGATGCACTCACTAGAGTTTGCTCATGTGTTCTGTATAGTAGGTGTTGTGGTAACACCATTTTCCTACCTGTTAAGACCTCATGGGGGCTAACATCTGTTGCTTTGGCAGGAGTCGACCTGATTGCCATCAGAACCAACGGTAAACGTAAATCCCAGCTGGAACCTGCTTCTGCCACAAATTTCTTTAAAATATCCACAACAGACCTATTGCTTCTTTCAACTGTACCTGAAGACGCCGCCCGATATGCGATATGTAGTTTCCTTTTCACACCTAGTGTTTGCCATACTTTACTCATTAGAGTACTTGTGAAATGACTTCCTCTGTCTGACTCAATTCTTTGTGGCAACCCAAACCCTGAGAACACATGGTTCACCAGCAATGTGGCTGCTGTTTGCGCACTACAATCTGGTGCAGGAATGCATTCAATCCACTTTGACATCAAACATACCACACTCAAAATATAACGGTGTCCCCTGCTGGACCTTTTTAAAGGACCTACATAGTCTATTTGCAAATCTGACCATGGGAGAGTTAGGCCTCTTTTCATCAATGGTGCTCTATGCATTGGTGAAGCAGGTTTAAATTGGGCGCATACTAGACATCCTCTAGTATATAATTCCACATCTTGGGACATATGTGGCCAGTAAGCATAATCTTTTAATATTTCTAATGTTTTTTGTGAACCTCTATGGCCTGCAGTTATGGCGTATGGCATGGTGTAGCATCAGTCCTCTGAATGAAAGGGGTACCTTTCTGTTATAGCCTGTCATCCCTAATAAACTTTTTACTCCTTTCACATCTTTAGGATCTTTTAATCTTTGTATGGCCTCTATTTTCTTCCTTTGTGGATTTAGCCCACGTTCAGTCACTTCATGCCCTAGAAAGTTCACTTTTTTCTTGCACCATTGTGCTTTTTGCAAAGATACTTTGGCGCCTGCTTTCTGCAATTGGCCAAGTACATGTCTTATTTCATCAAAATGGCTTTTCAGGCTTTCATTTTTTTATCAGGACATCATCCACATAAACTATTGTTCCTCTTTCCGCTGCATCCGGCATGGCCTTTCTCAAAAATATGCCAAATTCACTCCCACTATTGATGTACCCGAACGGAGCTCTAAGCCAGGCATATTGAGTCCTGTCAAATGTAAAGGAAAATAAGTGTTGTATCTCCTCTGCCAATGGCACACACCAATATCCAGATGTGAGATCTAATGTGGTAAATACATTTGAACCATGTATCTGAGCTAGGCCCTGATCAATGAATGGTAGTGGCCATCTAGATACTGGTACTCTTTTATTTAACTCTCTTAAGTCTGCACACAGCCGCCATTGACCATTTGGCTTTAACACACCTAAAATAGGCGTATTGGATGTGCTATGAATGGGCCTGATTATTCCCCGTGATTCCAAATTTTTAATAATCTCTGCCAATGATTCTAAACATGCCAGCGGTAGTCTATACTGGCGTACAAACACTGGATTTCTGCTACAACCTTCTGGTAGTGTGGCCACATGTAAATCAGTTAAACCACAATCATAAGCATCTTTTGCAAATACATCCTTAAACTCCATAAATATTTCCCTCAGGTCGTCTCTATCCTTATCGCTGTCACATGCATCCGCTAAGGAGATCTGCTCTTCTACCATTCTGGAAAATTCTGGAAACTCTTCTGGTAAAGGAATCTCAGCGCTTTCCTCTAACTGTGTGGCTGTGTCTTTTTGTAGAGCTGCCACTTTTAAATATTTTGGCATATCAGCTTCCACTTCAATGGGCTGATTTCCTGTTTCATTTTCATTTAAATTAAATATTATGCAATCCTCTTGATGGCAGCACACTGTCTCATTTGAATCATAAGGATACACAGAATGAATTTTAAATATTCCTTTGGGCTGAGAGTCCAGGTGTTCTGGCAACTCGCCCTTGGCATCTACATATTTTTCAGGAATATTCCCAATCACCATGTTATTTAAATCTGCCGTATAATGTGATTTTTGTATGGCCATTCCTAATGGGGAGTTTTCCTCTAAATGAATATCCTGACAACCTTTATTATTTACCATGATTTTTACAGATCCCTCACCAATGTCTATCAATGGAATGTATTCATAATCCAGGCCTTGCTGTTTTATGGATTCATTCAGGCATACAAATGCATCAGAGCCTTTCATCCGCTGCCCATTTTTGCATTTCAGTGTTATTGCAAACTGTTTTGTAAATGCAGGAATAATAGTATCTTTCCTTATTTGTAATTCGACTGCATAAGGAACCAGTTGTGCAAAATGATAAGCCCTTCTTTTGTCTTCAAATTCAGGTGCCGGACCACCTAGGCGTGACCATATTTTTTGATTAAGGAAATCTAACACCATACACATTCTGTGCATGATGTCATTGCCCATGTAAAATTCATTTTGTGCTCCACTCACTATCCATACATTATGGTAAATTGTTTTCTGCCCAATGCTAATTTTAAGCATGCATCTGCCTGCAATTCGGTTTTCAAAGTCTGGACTGTCCAATCCAGAAACATATTGGTTTTTAATCCTAAATTTCGGGATTTCTTCCCTCTCCATAATTTTTTGCAACAATTTCTCATTAATGAAACTCCTTTCATGTTCAAGTGCTAAAGTGGCTTTTATTGTTTTAAGATAATCATTTATACCAACATGAACCCATGGTTGCTCATCTTCCATGTGTATTTCTGCCAGAGTGGTAATGTGTTTTTCTGAATCTGTTTTAGGAGCAATATTCTGTTTGCATGTTTTCTCTTTGAAATAGAAACGTATTGTGTGCTCATCTATGGCAGTCTGCCAATCTTTCCTTGGGTCCAAGTATATTTGTACAGTTAGTTTTTCATTGTCGCTCTGCATTTTGTCTTGACACATTAATATAACAGTGACACTAGGTATGCAGCTATTCTGGAGATATACCTCCACAGCATCATTTGTTTTGGCAACGGTGTGACATTCATTTATATTGCTGTTTTGTGATTTTAGTTTCTTAGGCCTCAATGGTTTTTTGGTTAAGGACCACAGCACTCCATTCACCCCATCTATGAGAGGAGACAATCTTTTCAGGCAATCTGTCCCCATCAGAAATGGAATTTCACAAATAGATGTGATCAATACCTCTTGTTTCATTCTGTGCTTTCCTATTTTTATGTCAACCTCAGTTACACCTATGATGGGCACCTCCTCCCCATTAAAGTTATGCACTGGGCCTTGATTTGCCTTCACTGTGATCTGACTCTGTGGAGGCATCCCTTCATTGATACTCTTTACCAGCTCCTTGGACATAATTGTGGCCTGTGCGCCAGTGTCAATCATAGCGAAGGTGTGGCATTTTTCTTCTACAGTGATGGGTGCATAATATCTGTCCTCAATTTCCTCTAATACACATAAGAAATGTGAATTCTTACTGATTTCAGGGCTCACCTTTCTCAGGTCTTTTTGACTTTTGGCTAAGCACATTGGTAAATGAAAAGACATTTTCCCTCCTTTTTACCCATTTCTGTGCGATATATTTTATTCATTTCTCCATGTTCAGAGGTTTTTTGGAGTGTGGCCACTGTTCGCCCATCCATCTGGGTAACATCAGAGACCACATTACAACCTTCCAACTGAACATGTGTAACAACATCATTCAGCAATTTGTCATTTTTTAATTCTGTGTGTTTGTAATCATTCAGTGTCATATCAGCCCTTGCAGCCTCTTCAAAAATATGTGGCTCAAAGAATTCTTCAGGTGATTGACTTGTACCCTCCTTGTGAGTATTTCCCTTTTCTGTCTGTGTTTGGTCATTGTTTTGCTTGCCCAGGGAAGGAGCTATGGCATCCCCACTTACTCCCTGTTCACTGGTATTCCCCATGCATGAGTCATTTTTCTTAAATCTGTTCCTTTGTTCTTTTGGAATTCCTAATGTTTCTTTTTCATTTGTGCAAATCTTTACTGTTTTATTTAGCTCTAAGTTAAACCGTACCTCTTTTTTAGAAGTATTTGCACTTTCTATCACAATTTCATTTACTGGTACTTTCATTTTTAATCCATTAGGCATCTCAGAGTTGTTATGCAAAATTATATCAGAGCAATCTGTCATTTTGGCACTGCGATTATCATGAGTACTTAGTCACTTTTCGGAAGCCCCCCGATCATTGCTATGGCCATCAGCCCCCTCTTTGGAAGGTTGTTTTTGCGCTGTATAGAGCTTTCCTATTTGCTCAGCTAACATTTTCACTTGGGCCTCAAGGCACTGGAACCTTTCCATCTCTCTAGGATCCTCTTTGTGTGGCCTAGGTCGATATTGGTTGTTTTCCCCCTGATTGGATCTATTCTGATACCTCTCAGGTGATTGATGTCGGTTGGGATGGTTTCTGAACTCTTGATTCATTTGTGGAGGGGAGCGGGTTGCACCCATCCTTTGATTATAGTCCCCTGGTGGGGAATCATTGTACTGGCGTGGATTGTAGTTCACGTTTTGCCTCATGTCCTGTCTCTCAGATTGTGGGTACTGGCCCCTATGTTGATTTCCATTATCAGTAAATCGATCCACATATCGGGGCCTATCCTGATTACCATATATCATGGTGTTGGGATCAAACCTACTCTGTGTCCCCAATGACTGGTAGGGACCATCATTTCTTTGATCTTGATTTTGTCTCTGGTTATTATTCATACCTGCCATATCAGGCCGATATCCTACCCGGGGTCTATCCCCTAAATATCTAGGGCTGATGTAGCTCTCTCTATTACTAGGATCATGTGTTTGGAACATTGGTACAGGAAATGGCGATCTTTGTTGATTACCCCTTTGTTCAGGTGTCACATTATTTTTACCTTGGCTTTGAGCAGACTCAAGGGACATTTTGGCTGACCTGATTTCCATTACTGTGGCTGAGGGTTCTTTAGATTTAGGCCTGGTATCTTTCATTTTATCACTTTCTCTACCCTGACAATAGAGTACCTCAAATAGCTTTGTGCTTTGATGTACAATCCATTCAAGGGACTTGTCACGGTCAAATTCACGGACCAATTGGGATATGATGTCTTTCTGTAGCCCATAGAAGTATGTGGTTTTAAACTCATTGGAATTTGAGTCAAAAGATACATCAAAGCGAGAGAATGCTCTTTTTAAGTCTTGTAAAAATTGGCGAGGGGATGTATTAGGTCCAGCAGTAATTGTGTACGCGACTTTCTTTGCCTCCTGCAATGACTGAAAAGGAGAAAAATGACGCCTAATTTCTTTTTCAAACTCCAGCCATGTCATATTCTGCTGTTCATTTAATCCCCTTATGATGCTGGCCGTCGGGGCATCTAAAGTTAAATGAAAATATTGTCTGTACTGTTCCCTAGGTATCTGGAGTGCTTTAAAAATGTCATGTACCGCTTCTAAGTGATCCTCAATGCAGCATTCACCTCCCTTTTTAAATGGTTTGAACAGGGCTTTAATGGATTTCATTATTTTTATGGGGCTACTTGTTGCAATGCATGGAATTGCACTATTTTGTGATTCAATCCTGTTTTCAGGTGTATGAGATTGGTGGCTGCCCCCAATGGGAGTATCAAATCCCCCAAGGGCGCTGCAACCAAGTTCAGTCACCGGCCCAGTCACTGGGGCACTAGCTCTTTGGGCAGAGCTAGAATTCACCTCCACTCCATTGAATGTGGTACCCTGCCGCCTCTCCTGGGACCTGGGAATGCACATTTGCTGTTCTAAGTCCTTACACTTTTTAAGGAGTCTGGTTGCTTCATTTTGCAAATAATTATTTTCATCATTAATTTTATTAATCACCTCCTGCATATCGCACATTTGCATTTGGCATTCATTGAACTCTTTATTTCTCTTGTCTCTTTCTTGAATCATTTTAATCATTTCTTGTTCTGCACTCTGGAGATCACCTTCTTTTTCGCAATGTTCTTTTTGTAAAATCTGCATTTCTGAAACAACCTCATCTTTATCCTGCCTAATGTGATCCACTAAGGCTTTTAAGTGTGCCAATTCTTGCTCACTATCTTCAAATTGTTTCTTGCTTTTGGATAACTGAGTATCAAAGTCTCTGCATTTTAATTGCATGTCTTTTTGGCATACATCCAATTCTGCTCTCAACATTTCATGATTTTTACTTGCCCCCTCTAACTCAGTCTTTAACCTGTTAATTAGCTGAGTATCATTCTCTTGCATTCGCAGGGACTTGTTTAAAATAAACCATATTTTGCCGCATAGCCGTATTAAACAGTCTTTCTCTGCACTTTTATCGGCTGCATTCAATAATCTTGTAAGGCAGACCTGAATCATGCTGCCTTCTGCAAAAATATTGTCTAGTTTTTCTTTCTGCACCTCACCCTGAATGCGGTTACTCCATTCTAACGTGCTATTCGAAGACCAATTCCCATGTGCAAATAACTTTGCCTCTAAATATTGCACTAGATCTGAGAATGTGGTTTCCCTTTGTGACATTCTGAAATTCGTTTTTAGTGGCACACTGCTATTATAAAATGGGTTCCCTTTAATGTGCAAATGGCAGTGTGAGACACGCTTGCCACGCCCAGTAGGTACTCTATGATCACTTTCCCGGCCAACGCACCATAAATATGTAGGGTATTTTGTGGAGATTTGGGGCCTGACGGTATTTTATTACCGCCGAAAAATAACTTAGCAATAATCACTCTTTGTATTCAGATTTGGCCATGTGCAACAATAATACAATGGACATGCATTATTTCAGCACCCAGACCTGCATATTTGGTATACGTGGTTGGTGGTATTTTGGTGAGCATAATTCCCTTGTTTTATTTGTGGCCCCAATGTCCAGAATCCCTTATCTTTGCTTAGATTTTTCGTGTGATCACTAGAGAGACCTCAGACCTACATTTTAGGAATACCACATTTTCAGTGATAGTGTTGGTGTGCCACCATGGGCGAACTCACTGACTTATTTACGACAGAGAGCTATATATGGTAGTCTTGTGGTAATTTCCACTACCTTATATACGGTAGGGAGCTATGTTCAGAGAGTCTCTCTTCCCGTTGGCTCATGTACCTCCAACAAGCTATGCTACAGTCACTCACAATTATTCATACTGATTCTGACATGCACACATCTGTCTTAAAATGACCATTGCACTGTTTAAAAATCTCCCCACATCATCGGCATTGTAATGGTAAATAGTAAATACACCACCCGTCTGTTTTCAAATATTTTTCTGTATTATAAAAGTTGCATTTAAACACGATCTCATTCTTTACAGAAATAAATAAAATGGTACAGTAAAAGCATTGTCTATGACACACTGCAAAGAGAGTGGCGGAGAACAGAACTCAAATTGCAACATTGGTATTTGATTAAGACACGCACAGGAATCCCCTTTCCTACACTGACTGCATATTTTCGTGCACACACGGCTCCCACGCTTATGTAATTACCTTATCTGTTCAAAGTTTTCTTCAGCTGTTCTCCTTCGGAATGTGGTTCCCTTGAAGATTAACCCCAGTAAAAGGATCGCCTTTCCTTTTCAAACCGGGGTCATTGCCTGGAATTCTTAGCTTTTGCAGATAGGAATGCCTCCAACCAGGAAAAGGTCTTCCTCCCAGCTCTGCCAAATCTTGACTGTAGCAGGACGCAGGAATCTGCATTCAGTCAGGAGTCCCACAGCCAGGTCTTCTCCCCAGTAGTGCAGAAAAATGTCTGCCTGTCTTTTTCCCCGATACTGCACACTAAAACTTTCATCTCAGCCCTCTGTATGAAGTGTCCCAATGAAATCCATCATCTCTCATCCTCCTACTCTCAACAATAGCTTTGCTTATACATTTGCAATTGTTGCAAATCTGACTTCCTTCTTCCTGCAGTTACTGTGCACAAAAACACGGAGAAGCAGGCAGAGAAGAGAAGAAAAAAAAATCTGCACACACATTTAAATGGCTTTCAGAGTATGCCTAATTCTGCAGTGGAGAACACATTTTATTAGTGGGTTATGTTAAATAAGGTTTTATTAGTCAGGTTAATGGTTAATAGGTTAGCTGTTAATTTTCAAATGTGTCTCTCGCACCATAGGCATTTCAGGTGAAAATAGTGTGCATTTTTAAATGAGCACGTGTGCTTTTAACTGTAAAAATAGATTTGCATCTTATATGTTAAAATCGTTTTTGACTGAATAGCCTGTCTTTCCTTGTTAATCTGGTAACCCATATAGCAATGCACCGCACCCTTGTGGTGGTGCTGCGAAAAAAATTGCTACCTGTGCAGTAGTGCTGTACTCTGTGCTGTTTTCTACCTGTGTAGTAGTGCTGTACTCTGTGCTGTTTGCTACCTGTGCAGTAGTGCTGTACTCTGTACTGTAACACGCCAAATATCCTTACAGGTATAGCTCAGAATAGGCAAACTGGTTTTCATTGACACAGACAGAGACACATGACAGATAGACGTGTAGGCAAAAGGGATTGCTCTCAATGGGACTATGGTTTTGGGTTTTTATAGGACAGATGTAAATAGGAATTGGTGGTGTATGCACACAATACACGGGCACATTCGGTTTTCAGTTACAAGGAGACTAATTATTTTGAGGCAATTTTTTAATGACTAGAATTATTAAAGAAAGACACTAGAAACAAGGGGTTAATTTAGAATTTTAACCAATTTGTACCGTGGATTTCAATGCGGAATTAATTGATTTACTTAAGAATATGCTAAGGATTTACACAGACACTGAGAGGTTTACCAAAGGGAATGTGTGAACATATACAGGCTAAACGCACTTTCTTCTTTGGGAAGGTGACTGAATTGCACTAGCAATGTGGGGTTGTCAAATGGGGTTTCCAATTTGTTATCAATGGAGTTTTCAATGGGGTTTTCTGTGGGTATTCAATGGGTGAAATGCTTCAAAAAGAAGGGCATGTGAAATTTAGGGCTGTGGTTATTTGCTACTTACAAAATAAGCCTTGGTTTGGGATGATTCTGGAAAGTCAGCTGGATCTCAGGACTCTCTGGACAGCTAGGCAGGGGGTCTGGTCACTGCATTCTCATTGTTTTGGGATTCTGGACAGCCAGCTGGATCTCAGGACAATCTGGACAGATAGGCAAGGGGTCTGGTCACTGCACTTTCCTTGGTATGGCTCAGCTGCCTCCTCTTCGTCCTCCTTCTCCTGTCTTCCCGAATAGTTTTGTGTACCTGACTTAGTACAGTCCCCCTATATAGCCTAAATGACATCACTCACTTTACAATCTAGGGGGAGTACTATATAATTACCCCTACCCCTCACATATCACAGTTTACCATTCCTCTCTCTGCCCCCGGCATGATTGGTCCAAGGGGAAGAGAGCACCATCGGTCTATTGGCATTTTATTACCCTATTTGTTCTCATGGACACTTTTGGACAAAACTCCAGTTATGTCTCATAACTTCCATATTTCTACTAGCCCCTGACATATGCATTAGATATATGCGGTTTGAGGGGGATCAAAGGGAATTAGGTAAGCCGTTCCCCATCTCCGTATGAGGTAGCACAGAACTTTGACACATTTTTGTAATTTTCTTAAAATTTATAATAGTACAAATGATCAAGCATATTCCTAATTTCACCTTCCAACTTTCCATCAAATCTCATACTTGTCACATCTTCCGAGCAGCCAGAAACTAGTCTTAACTGGCCATTTCAGTTCTGAAAGTCCTAGGAAAATGCACTGTAGCTCTTAAAAACTGGCTGGAAATTACATAAAAACATAGCATAAAATGAAATTATTTCTCATCCTAATTGTTACAAAAATGCCTAAAAATGGACTCAGTCCTTTAATGTCAATTTGGAAGATCTGTCCCCCTCTGTGGGAGGAGCGCATTATCCCTCACAGCCGGTGACCAGAGATTTTGATTACCCCCTTTGAAGTTGCCAGTTTGTCCTTCGTAGTTGGTGCAGGGGGAACACACACCTCTCAGTCAAGTTTGTAGCAATACTTGTTTTCCTTGAACTCCACGAGCCCCTGCCTTCAAGTCTGGCAGAGCAGGGAATTATAACGCCTCCAGTACATCACATGTCATTGCAGGCTGATTCACTAGTAGGTGCGACATTCAGTGAAGAGAGGGCTTTCAATTAATAAGTTTCCTGCCTGAGCCCAAAAACATTTTTTTCCAGTATTACAAGCCTCTTCCAAGGTGATTGAACTCTTGTGGGTGGAACATAATATACATTGTTTAGCAAACCCCCTCCTCACAGCATTTTTCACTGACATTTCTGTGCGACCATAGCTATCCTTTCACGGTTGCTTTTTAAGGTAATTTCTTAATTTTTTTACATGTGTGCAAACCGTTTCTGCGCCTGATGTTTGAACCCCTATCTTGTATGTCACAGGATTCTTTAATTTGTCCTTTCCGAGTGAGTTGGCATTTGCTGTTGGTCCATTGACAATGAGGGGTAAGCCCCCTACCACAGTATTCTTTGATTTGACACTGAATAAAAGAAAATGCCAAGCTGTTTTCCATTTGCAATGTTTTATACGGCAGATGTTCAAGTAAAATGGAAAGCAAAAGCTGTGTCTGGTTGTAGTATTGCAATTCTGCCCCTCATGTGAACGAAAAGTACAATAAGGCAGTTTTTGATGCAGTGCATGACTTCATGTCATTCAAGTGAAACAAAAGGAATGCAGGGCCGTTTTTAGATTGCAGGGTTCAAATGCTTGCCACTGATGTGAATGAACAGTACAATAAGGCAATTTTTGATGCAGTGCATGACTTCATGTCATTCAAGTGAAACGAAAGCAATGCACGGCCGTTTTTGGATTGCAGGGTTCAACTGCTTGCCCCTCATGTGACAGTGACAGTGAAAGCAAAGCGCAGCCATTTTTGGTGTGTAGTTTCAATGCAGTTTTTCAAATGAAAGAGATTTATGTTTAGGGCCTTTAAATACACCCCACATTTAGTACCCACCATCAATATACAACTGCTCATGTAAAGATTTCTACCACTGATGCTTGCAATCGATTTATGTCCTTTTATTGACAACTCCAGGGAGGACTTCCACACACTGGGACTAACCGATGGGTAAGTTATATCACCCCACAGCCTCACTTCTCCCTGCTTCTGGCTGACTATGAACAGACCGCCACGGTAGGAGGTTGCATTTGACATTTTGCTGATATGAATGGAATGCACAGAATCTTCCTAGCATACACATTTTTCTCTGAAAAATATTGCAAAGAGAGCATATGAAAATACTTTAGTGGTGCATGGACAGAGGTCAATGAAAGCGTGGCCTTCTTAGTCAGGATCCTGATCATGCCCCCAAATCAGTGCATTTCACACATAGTTGACGTAAATCAATGGTATCTTAGGTAAAATGTGCAAACTTTGTGTGCATGTGAGTAGAGGAAAACTAATAACATTCTTTACTTAAAACATAGATAGATGAATAGTGTTATTTTTGCCTGTGCATTCATGGTTCAAAGCGTGTGAAAGCACTGTTGTTCCGTATGGTTTAGTGCTGTATCAGTGTCCCATGGACTGTGCCACTGACTCTGCAGTCACACTGTACAACAGTGACACTGTACAATGCGCCGCTTTGCTGCTTTATGCTAAACGTGGAGGATACACATGTTTTCTGTTTTGTCAGAAGGTTTTCATTCGTAGTATATTATAGTATATTTTCGGCTATTTTTTTCTTTCATTGATTCCCTTAATTTCACTAGTTTCCGGGCGTTGGGAGCATGGTATTTTGAAAGTCCGTATTTGCACTAGTGCAGAAACGACTATAACGCACAGGATGCACAGGAAAGTCATTTTCTAGGGCATAAATAGTCCTGTGTTCATGTGTCTGCAACTAGAGTTGAAAGCGAACACAGTTATTTTCACATTACGTGTATGTCTTGGTTGGGGAACGTCCCACTGGGACTTCCACTTCACACCCAAAATGTGATGGCCCCTATTTACTGGATCCAGCAATGGGTCCAGGCGATTCCATTTTAAACACGTGTTGTGACACATGGGCTTCCCTTGGAAAGCAGTGACGATAGAGAGCCCGGAGAGAAATGTCCAATCCTCACCAGCAATATCATCTTATCCTGTGATTGTTATGGCTGTCAGAGGCATCATTCAGCGCTGGTGTAATGGTTATTGGAAACAGAATATTGTTTCTTCTCTCGGACTGGCACCATAATGTTCAATCTGCTAACTCTTCACAATGTCATAAACCACAGTGCAGCATGACCTCGTAATGTGGGTATTTACTGCCACCGGGTAGGCAGCAGGATTCATGAATCATGTCTCGCTTCTTTTCTCTGTTATTTTAGTAAATCCACAGTGGCAATATTGTTAATGTAATTGAATTCTCTTGATGAACCACAAAATGGCATCTGGCTGGCAAAGTATCTAATTGATTAATCTAGTTTCATGCCACAAATATTGCTTTACAACCCCGTGGCATTTCTGTAGCAAGGCAGTGGGGAAGTGTAAATATGCTGGACTACCTTTTAAACCATTGCTCTTTAAAGTTTACTATTATCATGGAACTGTAAAAGAAATTCAATAAAATGAAGAATGCCACATTTCACAGAACTCTCAGCGGCAGTGGAAAAGACAGCAGAAGAAAAGGACTGCTTGCCGCTTTGACATAAGGACAGTACTTTAATGGAGAATAATCACCTCGATGGGAACTCCGATTGAGGCGATTTAAGTGGCCAAATCCATGGAACTTTAGCGTGCTGCACAGTCATTTTGCGCTGTTGCAAAATGACTGCACTGCTTGAACAGGCCCTGATTCACAGTGATGGAAATTGCATTTTTACAGTGCAAAGTGACTTTGCACTGCAAACGGATTCTTTGCACTGTGCTAAACGGGCCTAATTCATGGTGCAAAGAATACAGAATCAGTAAAAGAGGTGTTGGTTGGCCATAATTCACAAGTATTCTCAGAAGGTACAACAATCAATTCTGCCCTCTCCATCTTTCCCTCATCAAGTCTTACAAATTCCTTCTGATTATACTCTCCACCTTCTCACCATCACTGGATCAGGAATTGCCTCGTCAACTTGAATTTTTCGACAATAGGTTTTCCACAACAGTTGATGCCCTCACCCCTTTGAGGACTTGAGATTAACTCTGGACTAAATAGACTACACAGATCTCTTGCTAGGAAATGCTTTCATAAGTGGCCAAAAAAACCCACTATAAATCAAAAGACAGTAAGTAATTAACATACGATGGGAGTATAAATCTCAAGTAAAATGAATCTGGCAGGCTGCTCTAAACAAAACTTCCAACCTTAAATTTACTTGAAAATAAATATTCTCTTAAACCTTCTATTTCTGTCTCTATTAAGTTGTCTTCAGACTATTGTGCATTCTCTGGACTCCAACAGCAACACATCTGCCTGAACATTGAGAGCTCTGGTAGCCTTATCCTAGCCCTCTTGATCCCGGTCGATGTTGCATCCTCCACTTGGTGTGACTTCTTTCCAGTCTCACCAGATTCCATCCTTTCTATAGTTTTGTCCATGTGTCCCACCCAAAGCCCAGATAATTCCAGTCTAGCATTCATGATCCTAGACTCACTAGAGATCATTCATCCTCTCCTGGTAAACTATATCAAAAGATCCCACCCAGAACTCTGGTTTCATTCCTCCCACCTTAATACATTCCTGGACCACACCCCTGCTCAGAGAGGCTACACTAGACCCAAGTGTTGCAACATTAGAACTGCTCTCTCCTCATGAACATCATGAAGAAGGTGGTAGTTGCCAAATTCCAAGATGGTGTTGAATCCAGTAATTGCCTGGTCACCCAACAGGTTTGGCTTCTGCCAGCTTTCACACAGCACAGAACCTGCACTTCTGGACCTTAGGGAGTCACTCCTCTGGAAGTTTGAAAATAAAAAATCCTCCCTATTAATTTTCCTCGACCTGTCAGCACCCTTAGGCAACCTGGGCCACCAGGTCTTGCTTCAGAGACTGACGTCTGTGGTCAAGGTGTCAGAATCTGCTCTCCTGTGGTTCACCTCTTTTATATTTGACAGGTGGTTCTGTCTTACACAGGATGACCTTGCTCCAGATTTTGTAGACAAGACATATGGTGTACCACAAAAGTAAGCTCTCTCTCTCCTTTGCATTTAAGCATTTATGGCATGCCACTACATGATCTGTTGGCTGATTTGGATGTTGGCTTCCATTGCTATGCTGATGATTCCCAGCGTTCCTTTACACTTTCTGGCAATTTTGCAAATGATATTGCCACTCTATCCAATATCTTCATCCTGGTAAAGATTTGGATAAATGCTAATTTGCTCGGTCTTAAAACCACTAAGACAGATATTCTCTTGGTCCTTCCACACATCCCGTGAAGGCCATTATCCTCTTTTTCATCTTCTTTTAGTTTTGACTCCAGCCTCATTCCTTTGCATAACAATGTTAAGACACTAGGTATTAACCTAGATTCTTGTTTGGATTTATCTCCTCAAATTAACCAGATTTGGTGTTCCACCTCTTATTATCTAGGGCTATTCAGGCATATCCATAATTTCCTCTCTCAGGATCATTTGGCCATTATTGCTCAACTTATTAAATCCAAAGTTTCATTACTGTAACCTACTCTATGCTGGTGTTCATAAAGTCCTCTGTCATAAACTAAAAATGATTCCAAATAATTTGAGAGTTGCTTTGAATCTCCTTTGAATCTTCCTTTTCATGCCCCCATGACACCTGCTTTGTGACATCAGCATTAGTTGCTGGATCAGCAAGCATCTTAGATGCATCACTTTGATCCACAAATATGTCTTTAGTAAGGCTCCAAGTTACCTGTCAAGCAAACTACTCTGCGATTCCTCTACTCAACCTCATCAGGCCTCCAACCTAAAATTACTCACGCTCCCAGAAAAAACGTAACGTCACCTGGTGTAATAGATTTCTCAGTTCATGGAACTAGGCTTTGAAATAAACTTCTGGTAATCTTCGAACTGTATCCAATCTCAGTACATTCTGAAGAAACCTCAAAACTGTTCTTCTCTGTCAACAACTGTCAGACTAATTAATTCATATGCATCCCTGCCACCAGCTCTCGTTTCCCCTCGGATTTGAGTGGTTTACAAATGCTCTTTAGCATAACATAATGTATAAAAGACTGTTTGTTTGCTTATCGTAATTTATTTTTTGTGTTTCATAGTAGTACTATTGTCCAAAACACAATACATAACTAATTGGACAATAATCACAAGCGGCACAAACTGCTAGATGAAATGATTCACAAAAACAGAGCAACCAGAATTAAGGGGGTAATTCATAGAATTCAGCGCACAAGTGGTGCACGCGGCTGGTGCCCAGTGTGCGTGTGCGGATTTCTGCGCCAGCCGCGTGCGCTAAAATCCATTTCCGCGCACAGCGTATTCATGGATTTTAGCTTCCAAAACCAGCCGTGGCGTAGAGTGGTGCAGCGATCGTGCAGCAGTGCCAGTTACGCCCCCAACCCCTCCTCGTGCGCCATGCACAGCGCACAAATCCCGTACATGGTGCACAGGCCCCCAACCACGAAAACGCACTGTAAAACTCCCCGCGCACCCCTCTGAATACACGTACGCCGCTGCATGGGGAGTGTCACACACGATTAGAGCGGGGCACGTGTATAACAGGGGTTTGCGGGAAGTTTCACACGAGAAATGCCCTGTGCGAGTGGGGTACGTGTATTCCTGGAGTGCGCAGGAAGTTTCACATGCGATAGGCCTTGTGTGAGTGGGGTACGTGTATTCCTGGGGTGCGCGGGAAGTTTCACACATGAAACGCCCAGTGCGAGTGGGGTACGTGTATTCCTGGGGTGCGCGGGAAGTTTCACACGCGATAGGCCCTGTGCGAGTGGGGTACGTGTATTCCTGGGGTGTGCGGGAAGTTTCACACACAATTGGAGAGGGGAACGTGTATTTCGGGGGTGCACGGGAAGTTACACACGCAAAATGGCCTGTGCAAGTGGGGTACGTGTATTCCTGGGGTGCATGGGAAGTTTCACACGTGATAGGCCCTGTGCAAGTGGGGTACGTGTATTCCTGGGGTGCGCGGGAAGTTTCACATGCAAAATGGCCTGTGCGAGTGGGGTACGTGTATAACTGGGCTTCGCGGGAAGTTTCACATGCGATTGGCCCTGTGCGAGTGGGGTACGTGAATAACTGGGCTTCGCGGGAAGTGTCACACGAGATTTTGCTGTCAGAGCAGGGTACGTGATTTCCGGGGCTGCACGGGGAGTCCTACACGTGAATTGGCAGTGTGAGTCCTCCCAGGTGTTCCTTCCACACCCTCCTTGGTCCCTGCAGGCAGCCCACACCACAGGGGACTACCCTGCACCCCTAGTCATGTCCCGCAGGCAGCCCATCCACCATGGGCATGCCCCCCAGCCAAGCCACATGTCACCTTGCACTAGTGATCACCAACTCATGTCCCCCAGCACCCCCACCCCCCAGCAGCCAGGGGCACCTGCCAGCAGGCCCCCACTCATGTCCCACACATGTCCCCTAGCACCCCCACCCCCCAGCAGACAGGGGCCACTGCCAGCAGGCCCCTACTCATGTGCCCCAGCACACCGACCCCCCAGCAGTCAGGGGCACCTGCCAGCAGGCCCCCACTCATGTCCCCCAGCACCCCCACCCCCCAGCAGTCAGGGGCTCCTGCCAGCAGGCCCCCACTCATGTCCCCCAGCACCCCCACCGCCCAGCAGTCAGGGGCACCTGCCAGCAGGCCCCCACCCATGTCGCACACATGTCCCCTAGCACCCCCACCCCCAGCAGTCAGGGGCACCTGCCAGCAGGCCCCCACTCATGTCCCCCAGCACCCCCACCCCCCAGCAGTCAGGGGCACCTGCCGGCAGGCCCCCACTCATGTCCCACACATGTCCCCCAGCACCCACGTCATGACGATCCTCAATCATGGGCCTCATGGCCACCCACATCACACCCCACGCCACCCCAGCCCAAAGACCCAACCAAGTATTGCATCCACCCACAGAGAAATGGCCATTACATGATACAACCCGAATTGCAAGTATGTACATGAACACATGTCCATCACACACACACAATGGGTGCAAGTGAATGTGAAAACCCATATCATGACATGCATGAAACCAATGAGAGAATAGCACACATCAAAGTATGAAAGAAAAATATATTAAACACAACATGAATGTAATGAAAAAAAACACTCAATAATGGGAATAAGAAATAAAATGCAGCATGTCCGGAAAAAAAATATGAATTCAGAATCCAAAGAAATCCAAATGAAAATGTGTCCAAAGTCTCAGTCCAACCAAGCAAATCCAAGGGAAAAAAAAATATATGAAATCCATTGCGCCATGGTGAAATTAAAAAAAAACGATAAACATCCACTGTTCAACTATATACAAATCACCAATCCAGGGTCCATGAGCCCAACAAATGAAATTAAACCTAAAAAAAACACTACCTAATAAAGAACTATATACAAAAATGTGGTGCATTGTCCAAGCGGCCCAAAATAAACAAAAATAGAAAGGAATCCTAACACTATCTAACTATTTACAATGGCAGTGGGCTAGTCCGACGGCTCACTTTTTGATGTCCCGGGCCAGGGCATCATCGAACTCCCGCTCAATGTCCTGGAGGCGGTCCTCTTCCATGGCCCAGTGGGTTCGCAGGGACGACGACATGTCCACCTCCAACTCCCTGCGAATTGCCTCGAGGCACTCGGCCCACCTCAGGGCCCTCCGCATGGAGTTCTCAGCCCTACCATTATGAGCGTGCCTCTTCCGCCCGCTGCCGCTCCGCATCTATGAGGTGGCCCAACCGCAGCCACACGGAAGACACTTGAAATCCGGGGTCCTCCTGCCCTATGGCCGATGCCTGCCCCTCCGATGTTGAAGGCCCCAAGCCATCATTGCTCCCACCATGTTGCTTCTGCTGTGCCTGTGCCTGCGCCCTGGCTCTTGCTGCCTGCACGTCCTCCTCCGGCTGGGGTGCAGTTGTTGTGGTGGCCACCCCTGCTGGATGTCCGACTCTCGACTGTGGCAGGGATGTGTCCTCCACCAGCCTGGCCGCTGGGTCAGGGGCAGCTCCATAGGGTACCCAGGTGATACATGGGTGGGAAGATGGCATGGAGGACGACTGGCGCGTAGGCGGTTCAGGTGAGGAGGGGGTCGCAAGAAGGTCCAGCACACGGAGGAATCCAGCACCGGTGACCTGTGCCAGTAGGTCAACGTGGTCAAAGAGGCATGCGAGACGACGTGCAGTCGCTCCACGAAAAGACTGCAGGTCACCTCGCATGCCCCGTTGACGCAACGCTATCCCAGCCAGGACAGGCTCAACAGGGTCCCGGATAGCCACGTCCGCAGGGAGAGGAAGGCCAGTTGTTGTGCCCTCATCCCCTCCCTGAAAATGGGTCTGGACGTAGGCATCCCTGCTGGTGCCAGATTATGCAGTGACAGGATCAGGGACAGGATTACACACAGGCACCTCCGTGGCTGCCTGTGCTGCCTCCTGTCCCTGCACTGCACCACTAGCACCAGTGGAATCCCCACCTCCAGACCCCGTGTGTGTCCTTTCCGCGGCCTCCTCCTCCACCAAACACCCCACCAACCTGGATGACTCCATGCCATCTTCCTCCGTTGGACCCTGTGGGGTCTCAGCCTCCCCTTCTGCTGCCCAGGAGTCCACCTCCGACCTCTGCCTCTTGGGCCTACCCTCAGCAGCTGCGGCCTGGGACACGGCACCAGACTCCTCACTCCCCGACGAGATGACAATCTGAGAAGGGAGCCGGCCCTTGCGTCTCCGGCTGGTGGTGCGATCCCTGCCGCTGTGCTCCACATCACCATCTCCGCCCTCTTCATCAGTTGACGCTGCAGACAGGGATAGATAGAACACAGGCATCAGGGCACTGTACATTGGACTGATACACACATGCAGTTGTACATGAGTGGCATTGTCAAACTTCAGACACGGCATCACACTCCACGACACACATGTCATTTTTACTCACACACATGAGCATTTCCACAGCAATATTGCACATGGCAGCACCATCCATACACATACAACAGCATGTACAGCCAAAGGTGAGCCTGACATCACATGAAACACTGGAAGTGCACTAGACAGACATGCACATACGCCACCACACTTACATGCATGTCTACTTTTCCTCCAACTGTCGCAGTGATGAGATTGCCACAAATGTCACATCTGACATTCAGCCTTCTACATATCAGTGTCACGTGCATCCATGTTGCATCACAGTTGCACACTTGTCAAATACACACACATGCACATGTACACAGTGCAGATACATGCATTATGAACCACCATCCATGCCACAACCATGCCAATGTACATACACAGAAATTCAAACATGTGTGCTCCCACACCTGCATTTGCCCAGCATGCTTACCAACACATACACCATCAATGTGTCTCACACCTGAGAGGACTCACATGTGGCAGCCTCACACACATGTTCATACAAATCCCTACATGGCCCGACAAAAACACATGTGCAACCTACACGCTACTGGCACACCACGACATGCACAGCGTCCAATCACCATGTATGTACACTTACCGCTCGACTCCAGACGGGTCTGCCTCTCAAGGATCTGGATGTAGAGCGCTGGGCATATGCATTCCAGGACCCTCATTTGGTGGTCCGACAGCTGGTCTCAGCGCCCCTTGGCATCCACTGCCTTTGAGAGGTGCCGGGCCTTGTTGAGGGTCCTGGACCTGAAGTCCTCCCAGCGCTTCTTGACATGATGTAAGTTGCGGACTGCCACCCCCTCCGCGTTGATGGCAGTCACGATGTCCATCCAGATCCTGGTCCGTCCTTCATAGTCGGTGCGCGAACTTCCAAAGAGGGCATCATACTGCCCCAGGACTTGCTCCACCAGGACACCAACTTCCCTGGCACTGAAGCTGGTGGCCCTCTGCCTCTCTGCTGGGGGTTGCCAGTGGTGCCAGATGGTGTTGTGCCCGACATGGCAACTCCAGAGGCAGGAGTGGGTGGGCAACTGGGTCCTGGGGCTGGGCTGTGGAGCGATGGAATCCCGGTCGGGAGTCTTCGGTTCCAGCACGGGTAGTCACAGCAACTGCACCCCTGGCTGACGTGCAGGCAGCAAATATCAGGGCACGTGGGCAGCAGGCAGTCAGGCAGCAGCAGATGGCAGGTGGGAGCGTGCTCGGGGCTTTGGGGGGGAATAAATCGGCCTTCTGGGCAGGAGCGTGGTCTTCCGTGTGTTTTCACGTGGCCAGCTTGATACGGAGTGATTTGGCACGTGAAAAAATTGCACGTCAGCGTGTAATTGGAGGAAAGTCCCTTAGCGCGTAAGCGCGTAAGTGACGTTACGCACGCGGGCGTTTCACACAACACGGGTGCATACTGATTCAGCACGTGAGAAAATTGCACGTCACTGTGCCATTGGAGGAAAGGGCCTTAGCGCGTATGACGCGCAAGGGCGTTTCCCTCAACACGGGTGCATGTTCATCATACACGTGCAAAAAAAGCACATTTGAGTGTCAGCTCGTGTAATTGGAGGAAAGGGCCTTAGCGCATACACGCGTAAGTGACGTACTACATGTGGGCCGGTTTAAAAGGTACGTGTAGGATGCCATTTCCTTGTACGTGCTTTTCGTGGAGAGCGAGTGGGTGAATTCTGTACTTCTTTTCGGTTCACATGCGATTACTTCACAGCGTTTCTAGTTCGTACTCCCTTTTACCTCTGACAGGTTTTTTCTGATTTTTTGTTGGGCCTGTTTTCTCAAGCGTTCACTTCTTCTTTTGTCCTGTCTCCTCAGACAGCGTACAATTCTTCTTTTGGCAGGGGTGTTCCCAATGCGCACACGCGCATATTTTTCACGTTCTTTTTCCAGGCAGACGGTGAGTCACGCACGTATTTAACAAATGTGCTTGCCCCGTGTGTCGCGTACCCCTTCAGAGGTCATTGTAGACTGCGTGTATTACGCGTACGCTTATTTTTGTGTTTTTGGGTGCCACAGCGTAGTGCGGGTTCATTATTTCACGCACGTGGTCTACGAGGGGTTGCGTGCACGTTATCTTTTGATTTTGGGCTGCCTGTGCGTTGCGTGACCCGTCATCTTCCCCCAGGGGTCACAGACAGCCTTGTTAGAGCACTAGGGTACGAATTCCATCTAGTACCCTACCCCTTTAACCCCCAATTGCCCAGGACAATTGTTTACTGCAACTCACATACGCACAACAACAGTGCCATGGTTGGGAGGCGACCAAGTGGTAAGGGAGGCAAAGGTGGCCGACCTTCAAAAGGTGGCCGTGGTGGGCACGGTAGGGGATGTGGCCGGGATTTGCAGGGTGCCCCTATACCCCCATGTGTGGAGGACCAATCAGGGACACCCATGCCCCTCCACATGGTTGAGGGAAACGTGGCTGACACCATCCCAGCTCAACCCTTGTTGGACCAGCCCATTGTGACACCTGACATGGCACAGGATGACTCCCAGGCTGACTTCCAGGTCAGCAAGTCTAGGCCACCTGTGGCGGTGCAAGTTGTTGTCACCAAGCCACGTGGATCTGGGGCAGCTATTTCATCTGCTGCCCCAAGTAGGCAGGGTGGGGAGGCTGCAGGGGCAGCTGCAGCTCCATCCGCCCCAACTCTGACTCTCCCAGCCAGGACAGTGTCGGTCCAGGTCCATCAAACTGACGTTCCCCCTGCCAACATCACCCTGCAACCAATGCCTGCACCAAGACCTATGGTCATTGTGCATTCGCACACTCCCAGTACCCAGTCCACCTGCGCTTCGGCCCCTACTGACCAGAGCGGCGTGAGCCACTCAGGCTCCGCTCCACCTTTGCAGAAGAGGAAGAAGGTTGCTCTGGCACAACAGGCTGAGACCCCAGACACGGATACACATTCCGGCACGTCAAGGAAGCCTAGCTTTAATGACCCGGAACTTGATGCACTTGTGACCTATGTGTCGGCATATAGCCGCAAAATGTTGGTGACTGCAGGGTGCAAGACCACACCTGGTCAACGTAGGGCACACTGGCAGACCATCACGGACCGCATAAGTGCCCTTGGATTTGTGAGGCGCACAGCTGATGATTGCTACAAGCGGTGGAATGACCTGAAACGCAGAGCAAAGAACAAGCTGGCCTCAAATCATGCCGCTACTCTGGTGACTGGTGGTAGGTCTCCACAAGAGGACAACAATCTCATTGAACATGAGTCTATTGCTGGGACCTTCATCACAGAGGAACAGATCCAAGGTGTGGGAGATCTACCTGATTACGAAGCATTGTCCGGTGAGTGGCCATGCGTGTGTGTGTAATCCATGTGTATGTTGTTTGGGTGACGGGTTCTGATTGAGTGCCAGGTAAGGGTGTGTACTCCTGAGTGTTATGGGTCACCCATTTGCTTCATCCCATACATTCACATGCCTTGGATTTGGGAATGACTGTATCCCTTCTGCCCACAGGTGCCAATTAGGCACACATTAGTGCACTTTACCTTGAACTGTCATCTTGCAACTACATTTTGTAAGTGTTAATTCAGGCTGATTGTTTCCACTCTCCCCTTTTTGCTAGACATTTTTCTGCACTATTGTGACATATGTGCTATGTTTCGGTCATTGTTCACAGCCCACACTGGTTCACTATTTTCACATGGTTATGTTAATGATTAGACCATTCAGTCCGATGGAGTCTTGGCCTGCTGAACATTTTCAAAAGGGCCTGTTTGCATGTGGAAGATGACAGGTGTTTCCTGTGATGTCAAAGGTGTTTCCTGTGATGTCAAAGGGACCAACCATTGATCAGCCGACAATGACTGTGTTATTGGACACTGGATATGTTTCAGTGTGTGGCACATGCATATTTTGCAACACTATTCAGCATCAATCTTCGCATCATGTCGATGTGAGATGGATGTGTGACATTACTCATTCACTGACATATTGCTGTAATTTTGTAATTTACTGTGGCTATGCTACATGACATCTGTGTGGTGGCATGTGTCATGTATGTGTATTGGACATGCCACTCACAGCCTGATGTGTGATGCCAGTGCTACCCAACATGCTGCAAATGTGTTGCATATCCATATTGCTCTCCCCAGTGTCTGCCTTTTTGACTCCACTTCCAACTCTTTGACATTGCATGCATGGCAGGGTTATAGTCATGTGGGACATGTGTAATTCATGTACTGGATCTCTAGCTTGTCACGGCCTATGTGTGTGCTATGGTGCTCATTCCTGTTTCCATTTGTTGTCTTTCATGTTTTTGCAGATGATGACGCACTTGGTGCTGTTGAGGTTGATGAGATGGTGCAGACCCAGGAGGAATCTCAAGCACGACCGGGCACCAGTGGGGGACGTGGTGTGGTGATGGGTGAAAACCCAATGTTACTGCAGACCATACTGTCCAGGGGTGCCTCTGGGTGCACCTCCCCTGACCTCTATTCAGGGCTGAGTCGGATGATGAGATGTATGTGCAGTCGCAGGTAAGTGTTTCTGGCAGGGATTCTGTTCTGTCCAACCCACCTGGACCAAGGGTAGAACCCTCTATGGGGATGTCAGTGTTGGTAGGTCCGCCTTTGGCGGTTACGGATGCAGGATCACACTCCACAGCATCTGATCCTGTTCCTGGGCCAGCAGATCAGAGGGGGAATGCAGTCCTGCAGCCTCAGGCAGTGCCAGCACAGCAAGGTGCAGATCGCCTTGCCCCAAACAGGTGTGGTGCCCGTCGACGCAGCAGCCGTGCCCCACCAGGCAATACTGTATGGGAAAACTCCATGTACAGTATGGCAACCCAACAGGCAGCATCAGTAGAAATGATGGCTCAGGCAATGGAGAGGGTGGCCACTTCCATTATCCCCCCTGAAAGGCATATGGAGCAACAACAGCAGGCAACAGACTCCATTTGCCAATCACACAGGGAAGACATGTTGGCGTCCAACAGGGACAGACGGGCGGCACTGGAGACTCTGCGCGAATCCATATCAATTGAGTCCCAGGGCCACAGGGAAGCCCTGAGGGTAGAACTACATAACCTCAGGCAGACTCTGGTTGCACTTGAGGCTTCCAGTAATTTAAAGGCAGAACAGCAGCTGGAGCAGCTCACATGTTTGCTCTCAGCTGAGCTGCATGAGATCCGGGCATCACGTGAGGCCATGCGTGCAGAAATGCAGGTAACCCGTGATGTGCTGCATGGGGATCTCCGCACTTTAATCCTCCTGAATCAGACCTTCCAGACCTGCATGCTTGCTGCCATGGAGGACCATACCAGGGCTTTGAGTGGGCTGCCTCCCATAGTGCCCCTGCCTCCTGATGCAGCAGCAGAGGATGAGCAGAGCGGTAGCAGTTCTCCCCCACCCCCCCTGTCCCGCACATGGCCATTTTTGATTTTTGATTTTTTTTTTACAGTGTGTTGCCTTGTGTGGCTCCCGTGGGCATCCACTGTATTCCGGCTGGGCACATGCAGGCTTGTCCTGGGTTTGGGTTAGATGCTTGGGTTTGTGAGACACACACCCCTCCTGCTTCCCCTTTCCATGGGCTTGCAAAGGGTGTGACCAAGTGACATTGAATTACACAGTGACGTTGGGCTCCCATGAGCTGTGTGGGCAGTCTGTAGTCAATACTGTGTAGACATCCCTAGTGGATATTGTTGTATTGTACACTGCGAAGTGTATTGATATGTGCTTGTGCATCCATGTCTTCCTCCTAATCTGTAGGTTCCTTCCTCATGCAGCTCATGTTGTATGCAGTACACTGAGACAACGACTACTTTAACTTAGTACTGTCATGTTTTTGCTATTTTTGATGTTGTGTTGCTGCATTGTATTGTTGGTAAGTATTTGGTCATGTGTGTTTTTAGGTATATATTACTGGGAGCATATTGTGTGTGGGCATTTTCCATTGGGGACAGAATACGTTGTGACACTTGTGTCAGGTTTTGTGCATTTCTTTGTTTGCTTTCACATTGCATGACATGCCATGGTGTGTTGGGTGGCGGAGCTGGGGAGGGGTTGGGTGACATTGCGCTGTTTTCATGTTGTATTTAGCAAGGGGGTAATGATTTTAACAGCATACATGTATGTCTTTTGATGACACAGCATTGGTGGTGTTTGTGTAGGTAGGGATGAACACAATGTAACACTTCCAGGTGACCAATCTCAGGCTGGTATGGTTGTAACAGTTGACTGTCCCTTATGTCATCATAAATGATTGTAAGCTGGTATGTACCAGGGCTGTGTGCACTCCACAGGGGTGTGATTTTATGTGAAGTAATTAGCCACCAGCTGCGTATGGGCTGCCTCACCACATGCGGGCGTGCATGTGGTTGGGGAGGTGGGGGCACCACCATGTCCACTGGCAGGCCCTGGCATGTTGCAACGTTGTGCAGGACACATGCTGCCACTATGATCCTGCACACTACTGGGGGGAGCGTGTAGCAGCTGCCCACCAGAGTGGTCAAGGGAGCGAAAGCCTGACTTGAGCACTCCGAATGTGCGCTCCACTATGCCCCTGGTTGCAATATGGGCTGTGTTGTATCTTACCTCGGGTGGCGTGGTGGGGTTCCGAATTGGCGTCATCATGTGGGTGCTCAGAGGGTAGGCACTGTCCCCTGGGGAGGTGGTGATGGGTATCATTAGTGGGGTTGTGACATTACTCAGTATGTGACATGCATGCATGTGCAGTGGCATTTATACTCACCAAGCAGCCATGTATCGCCATGCCGCCCAGCTTCTAGGTCCCGGTTTAGGGTTGACATTCTGTAAATGAAACTGTCGTGGGTGGACCCTGGATAGTTGGCATATACTGAGGTGATGATTCCCTTGGCATCACATACTACCTGCACGTTGATGGAATGCCAGTGCTTGCGGGTTCTATAGATGTGCTCAGATGCCCTGGGGGGACGTAGAGCCACATGGGTGCAATCAATGGCACCTAGCACTTTGGGGAATTGTGCCACCCCGTAGAAATCCTGGACGGCAGCCTGCCTTTCTGCAGGTGTTCTGGGCAGTTATATGTGCCTGCAGACTGATGGGCGTGCAGTCATGATGGCCAACACCTGGTGTAGGCAGCGAGACTGCGTCTCCTGTGACACCCTCGCCCCCCACTATAGCACTTGTCCGCTGAAATGATCCAGTGGCCAAGAAGTGCAGTACATTGAGGACCTTCTCCAAGGGGCTCAGTGCTTGGGAGCACAGGGTGGGTGATGAGAGGTCATCCTCCCACTCACTCACCAAGTCGAGTATTATGTGAGGTGGAAACCTGTACCTCCCATACACCTGGTCATCAGGCATCCCAAAAAGGCTAGTTCTGTGTGCAAAAATTCTGGGCCTGACTATCCTCCTCCTCCTCCTCCTCCTGTGGTATCCCACGACCACTGCTGCTAGGAATGGTATATTCATCCTGGCGTCTGAGCTTGTTTGTTGTTTGCACGCACTTTTATGCTGCGCGGGTCCACGTACGCCTGCTTCCTGCTGGCGTACGTGTTTCCAGATTAGCGCGTCTTTTTTGGCGCACGCGTTAGCTCCGTTCGATTCCATGAATACGTGTTTTGAACGTGCGTGTGGGCGTTCCGCGCATTTGCCTCCTGTACTTCACCCATGCCGCCCACATTTTCACGCGTTGTTCCCCATTCCGTGTGTTACGCCCCCTTTTCCGCCTACTTTTGTTGTGTGCGCCGCGCTGTGCGCTTTCGCTGTGCACATAGCTCACGCTGTTTGGAGACGTGTGTGCCAGCATGCGCCACGCAGATTTTTAGCGCACATCCAGGGATTCACACGTGCACGGACTTCCATGAATCGCTGTGCGCGGGTTTCGCTGCGATTTTTGCACTTGCGCTGCGATTCGCACGCTTTCGCACGCTTTCGCACGCTTGCGCCGAAAATTTCAGCGCACATTAATTCCGTGAATCGGCCTGTAAATGTGCTTAAAGTTTTTGAAATTGAACTAATGCACAATAAAAAAAATATATATATGTAACTTTGTAAGATTGGCTTCCTTTGGTTGTGAGGATCATCTCTGTAGAGGTGTACTTGTATTGTTACTAAATCAGAATGCTTTAAAAAAAAGTATGACAAAAAAAACAATCACCAACTTCACTGGGTCACATACATGTTTACACAGCATTCCAAAAAATTTACACAGCTAAGGTAGTTGGATATTACACATTTGAGGCCACACAGCGTCACAGGTTTTTACAACAGAAAGGATACCTTTACAAAAGAATATGCCCCTGGTTATTTTATTTGTATTGTTTTATTATTTTCATTTATAGTCTCACTCCAATTTCAGCAAAAGTAGAAAACCTGTGACCACTAAAACCAGAGAAGTGGTTCGACCTGCAAAACTCCAAAGCCAGCAATGATAAAAATCACCTAAAGTAGAATTCACAATTGCTTTGCAGTTCAGGGCAAAAAACATTTATAAATTCTCTAAAATTTCAACAGTTTGTTAATTTACAAAATCGACAACGTCTTAGATCTTCAGATACCATACTATATAAAATCAATACATCTCTAGTTAGAATCTAAATCTCATGAACAAACGTCTAACAGATCAATGGGCAGGAATAGTTAAATAGAGGGCCATTACACAAGCAGGTTTGAAGTCAAGTCTCCGATGTTGTAGTGACTCATACGAGTGGAAAGAATGAATCATTGAGGCCCAATCCTATCTAAAGAGAAATTAATTTACCTTTGTCGGATTATCAACTAAATCTTTGGCAGAGAGACCCAAATCACACAGAAGTTGAGTACAAAAGTCTGAATATGCACACAGAAATGTATCACCTCCTTTAGTAATGATAATTTTTAGATCAGTAAATAGGCAGGACACATTCATTGAACTTAAGATTTTGTAATAGAAGGATAGATATTTCTAATGGGCTCGACTTTTGAGTGAATAGAGGCCTAACTCATACCTGACAGTTGTCAAAGGTACACTACTTGGTGTCATAATTCGGCCCCTAATGTCCCCAGCCCGCCAAGATGTCAGGCTGGAGCCAGGCCACGATCACCTACATGGCCCTCAAGGGCCTCTGCATCCCTCCAAAGACCCACTTGGAGTCAGACTTGGCGCTTGTGGCACCAGACTTACTCACTCCCATAGGATAACATTGGGGATTGGACTTGTAGTGCATTGATGGGGACAAGATGGATGCCCCCACATATTTCGGCTCCCAGAACTGCATGTGCAGTCTAGTCTTTTGGGTGTGGTTCAGCCCAGAGACACCTGGGATACCCAGAGACTACTTAAGCCACACCCAGGCTGAGAAACATGCTTTGCATTTTCTGAACCTGCAGCATGACACTCACCATGTTCGGATCAGTCTCCAGAAGGCCTGCATCTTTCTTCTGCGCTCAGCTCCTGCAAGAACAAGAACACCGTTAGGAACAGCCTTACCTTGCGGCACTTCTGCACATTATTAATCGCTCCTTCTTTTCTGCGGGCATCTTCGGCGGTGTCATTCCCATCCTGGCACGCCGCTTCCTAAGGAAAAGGGAAAAGAACAGAAAAAAGGCATAAGTAAGCATTCTGCAAATTTTCGCTTATTTGTAAATACAGTACGAGCTTCAAACGCTTACCTGAATCCCAGCCGCTCTGGGGGAACTCTGTCTCCGGAACTTCTCATCCATCTGCAAGAGGGAAAAGACACTCCAGGTTAGCGTGGAAACATCCAGAGGTGCTGTGTACCGCGCTTACCCACCGCATTTGTTCTTCATAACCGGCATCCACGCTGAAAATGTTGCAGCACCTAAAAGACACAGAAAAATAACTCAGTTCAATGCAAATACGAAAGGGGTGCATCGCGCATTGTGCTCTCACTCACCTTCAGCGCTACTCATCTCAGCAGCACGCCGCCATCCCCGGACGCCGGCCATCATCTAAGGAAGGAAAGGAACGAAGTTAAAGAACTGTTCAAAAGACTCATTATACTAAACTGTCATGCCATGTAGAAGTTTTGGCATAGTTTTTCCCTCATAAAATTTCACTCAAGGCAGGAGGGGAAATCTTCCATACCTAGAACCAACCTGAATAAGTTGTTTGCAAAGCACTACCCCACGGGACATTAACCTTAACTCTTTTACTAGAGATTTGTGATGTTTAATAAAGATGAGCAGTCCAAAATATATGAAGCCTTCAATCCTCTTAAGAACTTCTTGACCAACTAGCAAACTCAATGTTTTGACTATGTTCTTATTTGTGCAATGCACTACTTATGTTTTGTTAGAATTAGTCTTAAGACTGTGAGCCGTGGCAAATGTAGAAAATGCATTAATCAAAATGGGGTGGTAGCGAACATTTTAAAAATCATCAGTGTAGGCAAGCCACACTGGTTTCAAATTATTCATGTAAGGTGTAGCCGGTTCTGCTAAGATTAAATGCTCACCTATGTCATACAGATAGAGATTGAACAGGCAGGGTGCAAGAACGCAACACTGTCTGAGACCCCTAGGAGTCTGAATAATACAGGACAGTGTTCCATCCCAATTTAGCAAAACCTGCCTGTTAGAGTCATTATGAAGGCCAATGATAAGCCGAAGTAACCCATAAGGGAGTCCCCATCTTTGCAGCTTTGCCCATAATGTCCCACAATCAACTGTTTCAAAGGCTGCTAATAATTCAGTTGTTGCCAAATAGACCTAACTATATCTCTCCTGCCACACTTAACTCAGGGTGGCATCCAGCAAAAATTCATTCAACATAGTATTATGATTTTTCCCAAAACCAGTTTGCCATTTGGGCATTCTATCTGCTGTTTCTTGCCATGATTCCAGATGTTGTAGGAGCAAAGCTGAAAATACTTTTGTACCGCGTCCATAATTGCTATGGGACTATAGTTCAATGGTTCAGAACGGGAACCTTTTTTATAGATAGCTAATATATGAGCAGTAGACCAGGTTTTGGAAAGGTATGCTTAGCAGTTATATTCTTAAATGAAATGGACAGAATAGATGCGTAGGTGTTAGGGTCACCCTTAAATAACAGATTCGAGAGATTGTTTGGTCCAGGCGCCCGTGAGGAGCTAATCATCAAAATAACTTCCAGAATTGAATCACAGTTGACAGAGAAGCTCCAATTACTGGATGTAGTACTAATTGGTGTCACCAAATTATCAACACCATCTTCAACCCCACTAAGATGTGTAACCCATTGATGTTCAGATACAGAAGAAATGCTGTGTTCATATCAGTCACCAAGTGACAGAAGGCCTGAGTATCTTTATTTCTCAAAACCTGAATCATGCTCTCTGCATCCTGTTGGGTAGGGGGAGCATGACTGCCCTTCAACCAGTTTTTATATGATTGTTTAACTTCCCTAATTAGGGATGTTTATGATCAGAGCAAAGACTGACTGAGGATTTCAGAGCTCTGATTTCTGCATGCATAACCTTTTTCCTATTAACCGCAATATAATGAAAACAATGCATATGTAATTCAATGGATTTCTTAACATGATTTTGCAACGGTAAAATATAGATCAAAATATCCTTTAAGAAATCCTTGAATTTCCCTACCCAAAAAGAACAATACTGCCAGTCCATCAATGAGGCGAATAGACAGGCCGAAGCCCTCTTGTTGACTTTTTGGACAAATACAGGATTCCAACTGATGCAATTGCCGGCTGAATTTACTCTTAAGGGCAGAGGAACAGAGGGAGATATATGATGGTTAACTGAATCAAGATGAAACACAGTTGACAATTGATCACTAAAATCATTGGCCATGATGGACAAATAAGTACACATATCAAACAGCCCACTGCTCACAAAGATGTAATCTATTGTTGAATATGAGGTCCCTTTAGTCCAGGTAAATTGACCAGGAACGTCTCCAGTCACACAGCCATTCAACATCGTAAGGCCAAGACCTTCTAAATGTGTTACCCAAACCTTCCCATATTGCTGTTTACCTTGTTAGGTTTTGGGAAGGTCAGTCACCGACTAAATAGATGAACAATATGCATTTAATTCACCTAAGGCAATAACCTGCCTCCTGTGTTCTTATCAAGCCAATCATTAACATACACCCAAATTGATTCTATAAAGATCTCAAGATTACTAAGGTCATCATGCCAATAAATGTTGAGTAGCAATATGTCTAGAGATGAATTAATCAGCCTGATGTGAGTTGCTATGCTCCGAAACATTAATGCAGTTGAAGTAACAATGAGCGCAAACCTAGATGTTCAAACCATAGTAAGTAAGCCACCAAAGGGCCATCCCAAAGCTCCTTTTATAGCAGGCTGGAAGCTAATTGAGTAGGCATCAAATGCTGGGCATTGCAACAACCATGTTTCTTGAAGAGAGACAAAATAATCTTTTGAGAGTTTTCCTACTTCAGGATTTGTCAACAAAACAAAATGACCCCTAGTATCCCATAAAAAAAGGGTCAGAAGAAGGCTCTTGGACTGAATATTAGGGAAAATTAGTAGAGTGTGGATTCATATTGGCCATCAAGGCCCCTGAAAGCCAAGACCAATCCCTGTCCTGTTCTTTAGCCATTGGTGCACTTTTAAACAGCTGAATAAGGCTTAAAGATAGATAACAGTACTTTCTGGCCATCTGCTTGATTAAAGGTTGGAAAATGTGAAGCAACAGCAGTGGCCAGCAGTTGGTTAGATACCAAGGGTTTCTCGACCACAACATTAGAAAACCCTGATTGTATATAGATCTTAAGGGGCCAAATGAAACACCAACGCTGAACCGTTATGATGATTATTTGTATTTCCAGGGGCAATGGAAAAGTTACTGCCAGCAGCATTTCGTGGTCTGAGATTGGAGCCAGATTGATGGCTGACTCCTGGACCTGAGCGGCCCCACTCCGTAAGTCATACATGCTTATGATATTTATGGTGTTTAAGATGGTCATAACGTTCAAAGGTTAAGACTCAAGAGCAAGCAAATGTTTTCACAGGAGGAAAAGTGCTCGGTATACTTACATGGAGCTTTGTCAAATGCGGGAGAAAAGGGCTATGAATCAGTACAATGATCAACATTCCCACACTCCGCAGAACTGCAAAAGTGCACACAGCTCGCAGAATGCACGCATACCACGCCGGGTGCAGCTTTTTAAGTGATCCACCTCCAAAACAGCAAAAATGGTAAATGGACTTGGTCCTCAGCTTGGTCCTCAGTAAAACTTCACACAG